>NC_060240.1:32403773-32708217 GCF_021155785.1 Neodiprion fabricii
CCTTGCTTTTTTTTTTACCAAAAAATTTTTCCTCTCAGAATTGATTCGTATGACTCTTTCCCGACCAATTGGACCCCAAGGGACTCAGAAAACGCAGCAAAAGGAGCGTCGGATCAACGGGAGAGAAGATACGAGGAAAAAAGCACCTGCTGAAAAATGTCGAAAATTCAGGTCGTCGTTTTTTGGCTGTAACTTTCGATGCGTTGATCGCAGCGTATTGGGACTCCGCCCAATCGATTTCTCTCGCAAAATTACGTCGGAATAGTGCCACAATTAATTTATTCCAGCACTTTTGAAAATCGCGAAAATTTTCGCCAAAAATACAAAGGGGTTAACCTTGCTTTTTTTTTTACCAAAAAATTTTTCCTCTCAGAATTGATTCGTATGACTCTTTCCCGACCAATTGGACCCCAAGGGACTCAGAAAACGCAGCAAAAGGAGCGTGGGATCAACGGGAGAGAAGATACGAGGAAAAAAGCACCTGCTGAAAAATGTCGAAAATTCAGGTCGTCGTTTTTTGGCTGTAACTTTCGATGCGTTGATCGCAGCGTATTGGGACTCCGCCCAATCGATTTCTCTCGCAAAATTACGTCGGAATAGTGCCACAATTAATTTATTCCAGCACTTTTGAAAATCGCGAAAATTTTCGCCAAAAATACAAAGGGGTTAACCTTGCTTTTTTTTTTACCAAAAAATTTTTCCTCTCAGAATTGATTCGTATGACTCTTTCCCGACCAATTGGACCCCAAGGGACTCAGAAAACGCAGCAAAAGGAGCGTGGGATCAACGGGAGAGAAGATACGAGGAAAAAAGCACCTGCTGAAAAATGTCGAAAATTCAGGTTTTCGTTTTTTGGCTGTAACTTTCGATGCGTTGATCGCAGCGTATTGGGACTGCGCCCGATCGATTTCTCTCGCAAAATTACGTCGGAATAGTGCCACAATTAATTTATTCCAGCACTTTTGAAAATCGCGAAAATTTTCGCCAAAAATACAAAGGGGTTAACCTTGCTTTTTTTTTTACCAAAAAATTTTTCCTCTCAGAATTGATTCGTATGACTCTTTGCCGACCAATTGGACCCCAAGGGACTCAAAAAACGCAGCAAAAGGAGCGTGGGATCAACGGGAGAGAAGATACGAGGAAAAAACCACCTGCTGAAAAATGTCGAAAATTCAGGTTGTCGTTTTTTGGCTGTAACTTTCGATGCGTTGATCGCAGCGTATTGGGACTGCGCCCGATCGATTTCTCTCGCAAAATTACGTCGGAATAGTGCCACAATTAATTTATTCCAGCACTTTTGAAAATCGCGAAAATTTTCGCCAAAAATACAAAGGGGTTAACCTTGCTTTTTTTTTTACCAAAAAATTTTTCTTCTCAGAATTGATTCGTATGACTCTTTCCCGACCAATTGGACCCCAAGGGACTCAGAAAACGCAGCAAAAGGAGCGTCGGATCAACGGGAGAGAAGATACGAGGAAAAAAGCACCTGCTGAAAAATGTCGAAAATTTAGGTTGTCGTTTTTTGGCTGTAACTTTCGATGCATTGATCGCAGCGTATTGGGACTGCGCCCGATCGATTTCTCTCGCAAAATTACGTCGGCATAGTGCCACAATTAATTTATTCCAGCACCTTTGAAAATCGCGAAAATTTTCGCCAAAAATACAAAGGGGTTAACCTTGCTTTTTTTTTCACCAAAAAATTGTTTCCTCTCAGAATTGATTCGTATGACGCTTTCCCGACCAATTGGACCCCAAGGGACTCAGAAAACGCAGCAAAAGGAGCGTGGGATCAACGGGAGAGAAGATACGAGGAAAAAAGCACCTGCTGAAAAATGTCGAAAATTCAGGTTCTCGTTTTTTGGCTGTAACTTTCGATGCGTTGATCGCAGCGTATTGGGACTGCGCCCAATCGATTTCTCTCGCAAAATTACGTCGGCATAGTGCCACAATTAATTTATTCCAGCCCTTTTGAAAATCGCGAAAATTTTCGCCAAAAATACAAAGGGGTTAACCTTGCTTTTTTTTTTACCAAAAAATTGTTTCCTCTCAGAATTGATTCGTATGACTCTTTCCCGACCAATTGGACCCCAAGGGACTCAGAAAACGCAGCAAAAGGAGCGTGGGATCAACGGGAGAGAAGATACGAGGAAAAAAGCACCTGCTGAAAAATGTCGAAAATTCAGGTTGTCGTTTTTTGGCTGTAACTTTCGATGCGTTGATCGCAGCGTATTGGGACTGCGCCCGATCGATTTCTCTCGCAAAATTACGTCGGCATAGTGCCACAATTAATTTATTCCAGCACTTTTGAAAATCGCGAAAATTTTCGCCAAAAATACAAAGGGGTTAACCTTGCTTTTTTTTTTACCAAAAAATTTTTCCTCTCAGAATTGATTCGTATGACTCTTTCCCGACCAATTGGACCCCAAGGGACTCAGAAAACGCAGCAAAAGGAGCGTCGGATCAACGGGAGAGAAGATACGAGGAAAAAAGCACCTGCTGAAAAATGTCGAAAATTCAGGTTGTCGTTTTTTGGCTGTAACTTTCGATGCGTTGATCGCAGCGTATTGGGACTGCGCCCAATCGATTTCTGTTGCAAAATCACGTCCGAATAGTGCATGAAAGAATTCAATGCAGCACTTTTCAAAATCGCGAAAATTTTCGGCAAAAATGCAAAGGGGTTAGCCATACTTTTTTTTCATTTTTGGAGCCGAAATTTTTTGGTCTCAGATTCGCTTTGTATGACCCACTCCTGACTTTTTGGTCCCCCAAGAACCACGAATACCAATAAATATTCGCAGTAATAGAACACATCAAAAATATTGCGTAAGGATTAATATAATTTTTTTATTGACACACTTCATCAAGAAGATAATGAGAAAAATACTATCAAATGAGCTATTGAGCGCCTGTCTCTGAAGTCGATTCTCACCAGGTACTGTACCTGGAGCGCTCATCCTAGAACTCGAGTTGCACCAGGAAGCGTACCCGGAGTGCAGGAACCACGGAGGTATTCATTTACGTACTCAGGAGTTTTACGTACTCATTTTGTATCGATTCAATCTCAAGCTTCTATACTGACACTACTTTGGCTGCTACGAATGTCGGTGCGAGCCCGTTAGGTAGAGTCGATAGAGCAAAACCCTCCTACTCTCCCAGACCCACCTGGGCCCACTTGCCTGCCAAAAACCGGTCACAAAAATTTACCCTGGGGTATCCGTCTTTATACATATATTTCAGTCAATTAAATTTAAAGCACCAAGAAACGAAAAAGCTATTTTTATTTTCCTGTCATATCTTCTTTCAGAGTTCTTCTAGTACGGATAGTCATTTAATCCACGGAGAACACACAAATTTTATTTATTACGGATAACACTCTTGCTCAAATGGACCTTACACACTTTTCAATCATCTGTCAATTTAGATCAACTGATGCGATGGATTGAAATTTTTCATAGATATACCAAGAACATTGCGAAATCATTCGACGAAGAAAAAAATGTCTGGAATCATTCATTTGTTCTAAAAAATTGGTGAAAAATATTTTTTAATAAATTAAATTGTTTTAAAAATATTTTGTGCAACAGAAAATAAACAACAAAAATTACTAAACGAAACACGAATTTTTTTCAATTTTCAACAATTTTGGTCAAAATTTAATTTGCATATTCTCAAGATGTGTTACAGTTGAAAAAAATTGTTCTTTAGCGTACTTTTAAAAAAAAGTATATTCATCTTGCAAACTAATGGAGGTGAATTTCAGAGGAAAAGAAAATGTATTCGTTGAAGAAACTGTCAAAATATGTATTCTTTTTACATATGCGTGGATATTTTATTTTCATTGAAGTGTGATGAATCTTCACTAATTGATGTATCTTTGACACAGTCGTTGCATAAGTAAGGGTGATGATCATCACACATTGGTCCTAACCAAAATGGACATTGTAGTTTAGTTTTTTTGGTTTTCACATAGGGGCAAAACACACACTTTGCTTTTCAAAATAACTGGTGGTTCACGTTGTAGGACAGCATTACACAAGCATCTGTGCTTCATCTGTTCGAGCATACTTGCAAACAGTGCTTGCAAGTACACAAAATCCCTAAATTAACAGGCGCTTAATCAAGCATTACTCTGTTGCGCGAACAAATCAATGTTTCGTATACACCATCACGATCAAATTAACCCTACGACTTCTTTGAACCATTCAAACCATGCCAAACGTGTACTGCTTACTCATGTGCCTACTACAATGTACAGGGGAAGAATCTTAACGTACATTTAGGACCCCAAGTTACCGCTAAACGGCCGCAGGCCCACCAATTTAAAGATATTCCTGACCAAAATCGATATAGGGGTCAAATTGACCCTCCGTGTTTTCCAAGGGTAACACCAATTCTAAGACAAACAGTTTTTGGCAGCAAAATTACAGAAATGTGAAAGTTAGCTATAGTGTTAGTTGTAGTGTCCTCTAATGGCATCTAATAATCTGTCTCATCGCAATGAATTTTTTGGCCCAAACAAATAGCATGGTTTCGTAGAAACTGGATATGCAACATTACTTCGAAAACACTGAATTGTTTGTAGTGAGATTACTTCCGTTTTCTCCTGGCTTGATTTGGATTTTTTCTCATCCAGTGCTTTATATCTGTTCCGGATCTTATACCGAGCATAGCAGATTTTGAGTTAATATCACGCATTACAAACGGTGAGTAGCCAGCTACGTAATCATCGTTTAGAGGATCATTTTTTGTTCGTGCTAATCTAGACGGCCGCTGATCAGGCCTGGGCTGATCTTCAAATAAAATTGGATTATTGGCGTGTTTTCCGCCCTGTGGTGTAGGTAGCGAGAACTGGAACATAATAAAGTTTAGTAATTAGCACAGATATAGAGGTAAATAAAAATGCTGCAATGATCAATGAGAATTCTTACAGCTTTAGCATGGAAGATGTTAACTTTACCTTTTTCCCCCTTGCCGTAAGTGGTCTTTTGTGATTAATATGGATCTGTTGTTTGCCGTTTTCATCTAGTGAGACCGCGACTTTTTTTAAAGTCTTATTTCCACAGTTGGGACAGAACTCTTTGGTCATGATGCTAGTAGTCTTGAAACACGTGTAACACCTTAGTATGAATGTTCTTAGCTGCTTAATTACTCTCCCATCCAAGCTAACGACTTGGAGGCCAATTTGTTTCAAAACATTCTGCATAGCGAAATCGGTTGTAAGGCAGGCAACTTTAGCTGGTTTTTCTTCTTGAATATCTGCATCCATATCTTTCTTGACTTTCACAATGTTCCCTGGAAAATTATTATTTTAATGTATTCACAGACATATTCAATCAACCTATGTTATCATTAGTCAAAAACAATTCAACGGTTTTTTCAAAACCTACGAGGTGTAATCCAACCCTCATCGTTGTCATCTTCACTTTCACTCTCTTCAATTTCTTGGTCCTCATCAGTAAACTCTTCACAATTTTCAGCTGGAAGAATATCGTCAACGTCTTTGCCATTATCCAATTCCAAATCTTCTGGATTGCATTTCAAAGCAGAAAATTTATCAGGTAAACTATCTTTCTCTATGTTTTCTAAGTCGGAGGTTGCTGTCTCATAATCAGAAATTGATGAGTATTCTGACAAATCGTCCGATTCAGAGGTAGAATCTGCGCTTCCATTTTTCAGCAAGATTACCGTGTTCAATTTATTATGCAAATCTAGATCTTTTGTGTCTTCATTTTGGTTAAAAGTGCAGTGTTCCACAGTTTCTTTTTCAGTACCTTGTTTCTAAATGAGATAAAAAAGCATTGGTACAACATGAAACCAAAAGTTTTGCCAATTGAAAGTGCATGTTGTAAGTTAATTTTATTTATTCCCCGTATTGCTTACATCATTGTCAGGTAAAAAAAATCCGGCCACATTATGCGAGTAATTATCTGGGAGATTGATGCTGATATTGGGCTTTACAGGTGTTATAGGTACATCCTTCAAGTGTTGAGGTCCAACTTTTTCTTTCTCAAGCTGATAAGTTAAGGCAATCACCTTAATATCAGTTGCCGAAAGACTGCGGTAGTCTCCAGTCTTTTTAGAAAATTCGGTAACTATGGGACATACGTACGAATAATAGTGATATGACTGACAAAGCCACAACTGAATGATGTAAACAATGCCAAGTGTAAACAAGAAGGCCACATCTATTAGCACACTATTGTATTTTTTGCAAAATAACAGGTATTGGCACGATTGTTTCTATATACGTACATCATATGTGTATTGTAGTTGCAGATAGTAGTGAAATATGATGATTCATATAGGACTCGATTATAAAATGCTCTAGCCATATCATTTGGCATGTTTGGAGTATCGCATATAGACATGGAAAGAGCTATAGATAGAGACATGGAAAGACACGGAGGCGTGAAAAAAGCCACGTGAAGAAATAATGAATACAAGTAGGCTGATTCTTTATTTCTCTCACCAAAATGAATGTTCTCTGGAAAGACATCTTTAATAATCAAGTCGTAAGGTAAAACAACGAGTCTTCTGAGCTGTCGCTTGTTGGTTATTTCATTAACAACATCTTGAGGAGTTATAACGTTTTCAGCGATATCCTGTTACGAAAAATTGGGAGATGAGCTTTTATCATGATATGAGAATTTTGAGCTGAAAAGTGATACGATATCAAGTAATCATAATCTTATCGGTTTAAGTTATGATAAAAAAAGAAGAGTACGAGAAAACGCATTACTAATTAGGTAACGAAGATGGCATAACCTAATTCGAGCTAGTGCAATGTAATTGAGTGTACGCAGGTGAGTGGACAACTGTACTTTATTTATTATTTATCATACCTGTATAGCTGCGTTTCTAATAAATGCACTAGTATCGACAATCAGATACTCCACTTTTGCGTCAGCCTTCATTTTTCCCAGTTTCCAATGGGAGCTTTACATGTGGCCACGCTACACGGAAAATATCACGCTTCCATTAGGATATTGGGTCTTTAAATGCTTAAAACGTCTGAAACCACGGAGTGGGAACTACGCAGCTCATGTGAGTTGCTTATGTTTTACAATTACGCTAAAAGACGAGGAAATTCTAGACCCCTGTTCCTTTTGAATACACTCTGTAATAATGAAAAAAAATAAACCGCACAAATCATGACGTTACCAAATTTACGTATCCGTATAAAAATTATTAATCCATTCCCGATTTGTTAAACAATTTATTTATCTCAATTTCGTACTACTCACTTTTAGATCTGACGGACAGCAAGATGGCTGACGTCAGATAGTGAAATATCATGATAACGAATCCTCCGAGTGTTTTTCAACTCAGTTTTTGTGTCTTATAATCGACGATACCGAGCGAGCAATGTTTCAAGACTGTACGCGCCTTAGAAATTTGTTCAATACTATATAGGTTTGTATCCTTATAGTTGAAACGTCAAAACCTATCTGCAATGTATGATGAATCAACCATTCGCGAAACGTCAAGATTAATGTCCCGTATATTACTCATAATTTTCGTTTCATTTTTCTGTACCTCATTTCCTAGTCTAATGTAATACTCCCATTGTTACCAAATAGTCAGTTTACATTTCTTAATTTGTTGCTTGTAAAATAGTTTTCCATTTACAGTTCGTTATATTGATTCCTCAACAATTCACACCTTTGTTTTTTATGAATTTTATTTTTGTTAATTATCTTCTCACATGATCAATCAATTGATAACAACAACATTTACAAATTTTGCTGATCTGTTACGTACTTCATTCTTTCCTCTACGCAACATAATTTCTATCTGCACCTAATTTATTAAATGAATTGTAATCGTCTTTGTTTTTTTGTTCTATAGTCTTACTGCGCAAACCTCAATCTGTGTTCTATTGGCTACAAATATTTAAAGTTCTCTCACTTTGCCGACTAACAAACGATCTAAGCAATTTTTGACCATTTTTTAGTCAGCAAATAATAAGACAGGAAAAGAAAGTATTCTTCTAACATATAGTTTAGTCAGTTCTGCTGAGTAACAGCTGGATCCGTGATAAGCTGAATTATAAGCTTTCTGAATCACGAAAATAGAAATATTTACAGATTGATCATTTATATTTACCTTACTCCAGAGAATCTGATTCACAGAAAATATTCCTAGATCCCTTGAACCTATTGTTTTCAATGATTTTAAGTAAATTCTACACATTATACTAAATGTTCTTTTTTATTTTTCAGTTATACAATACTCTGAAAGCTGAGTTTTAATATGAATGGTATTTCAAGATTATTTTGGTGAATCACATCTAAAGGCAAACCATGTCACAGTGCGAAGTGGAAGCTGCAACTCCAGGGTTTCATCAGCTTAGCATCACTAGTAAATGATAATAGTTTTTTAAATTTTGCATCCACTATGATCAAGTTCTACCTCATCTACTTATCTTAAAAACATGTTGATTTCCAAGATATATTAATTTTCATTTCAGTTGAAGCAGCCGTATTGCGCAATTCGTCATTTCTGAAACCTAATCCTTACGTTGAACTCTCAGTTGATGACAAGAGTCCTCGCAAAACTGAGATTGCAAAATCCACATATCAGCCAAAATGGGTGGAAAAGTTTACCATTCTTGTAACACCTTACTCCCAGCTGCATTTTAGACTCTTGGATCACAGCACCTTTCGTAGGGATGCATTGATTGGTGAAAAGAGAATTAATTTGTTTCAAGTTTTGTCCTACTACAGTGGAAAATTGGATAATGTTGAATTAACTTTGGATTTAATGAGCGAAAATAAACACGATGCTTATGGTCCACTATCAAAGGTTGGAGAGTTGGTAACATTATTTGACGGACTAAAAATTGATATGAACGAAGTCATACCCTCTAATTCCTGCGAACAAGTTCGCCACAATCAAGTTACAAGTGGTGCCCTGACGCCACTTGGTAAGGTCTTAAATCTCAGAGATATTTTTTCGCATTAGCTGAAATGTTGATCGAACATTTTTTATTTCTAGGTTCTTCAAACAGTGACTCTGGGAACAATCGAAGTATTCTAAATGGTGGTGTGAGAGCTCGCATGCGATTACACGGATCAGAGAATGCAGCACCTTCCGTAATGCAGCCAGTTATGCATCGAAGTTCAACCAACATTCTTCACAATCCTAGTCACACTGCAAGTCAACCCAGTAATAATACCAACAATGCTCAAATTGTTGGCCTTACCTCTCCTATGGCTAATGGAGTTGGTAATCATTTGGCTACTGAAAGTAGCAGTGGATCAACAGGGCCCCCACTGGGTCAACCAGCTTCTGCTGGACCATCTGGAGTACCCGGGGAGACTGAAAATGGTAATCAACCTGAAGAACCTTTGCCTGCTGGTTGGGAAATGAGATATGACGTCTATGGCAGAAGGTAAATTATGGATTGTCATTTAATTAAAAAGGTTCGTTTGTTTCTGGCGATTTTACAACCATTCTTGTACAGAATATCTGTATCATGGAGTATGTAAAGAGAAATATACTGCTATAAATTTGAAGATTGACGAACTATTTCAGTTTTTTTAGTTTTTTATCGTTCCAGGTATTATGTAGATCACAACACTCGCAGTACATCCTGGGAAAGGCCACAGCCACTCCCACCAGGCTGGGAAGTACGAAGGGATCCTCGCGGGAGAATTTATTATGTAGATCACAATACAAGAAGTACTACTTGGCAACGCCCCAACACAGAGAGGCTACAGCATTTCCAGCACTGGCAGGGAGAACGGCAACATGTTGTCCAACAAGGAAATCAAAGATTCCTCTACCCTCAGGTAATCACCAACTGAAAAAATTGGAGAAAATTTCGTCATTGGAGATGAATTTTTTTTCAGAACAACCAAAAATCTTTTTATTCTTATCTTCTGTACATTTTTTTAAAGGCTCATGGTGGACAAGCAGCAGTGGCTGGTCTTTCAACGGCAGTCGTTGAAGAAGATGATGCTCTAGGGCCCCTGCCAGCTGGTTGGGAGAGACGCAAACAGCCCGAAGGCAGAGTTTACTATGTGAATCATAAAAATCGAACAACTCAATGGGAGGATCCAAGAACACAAGGACAAGAAACAGGAATGGACGAACCACCCTTACCTGATGGATGGGAGATTAGATTAACTGAAGATGGAGTCCGGTATTTTGTGGACCATAATTCGAGAACTACAACATTCCAAGATCCAAGACCAGGAGCGCCGAAAGGGTATGTGAAAGTTTTGAGAATTTCGGTTTAATCGTAAATTGAGTCTAAATTACTCCAAGTACCATAATACATATTTTGGTCACCTTCTTTACAGGCCGAAGGGTGTCTATGGGGTTCCAAAGGCATATGAGCGATCTTTTCGCTGGAAATTATCACAATTCAGATATTTATGCCACAGTAATGCTCTTCCTAGTCATATAAAGATCAGCGTTACCCGACAAACTTTGTTCGAAGATTCTTATCACCAAATCATGAGACTGCCGGCTTATGAGCTCAGACGACGATTGTACATTATATTCAAGGGTGAAGAGGGCTTAGACTATGGCGGAGTATCAAGGTAAAAAATTATGGTCATTAAATTTTCAACCAATTTAAATATTATTTCATGTTTAATGATTGGATCTTTTTCCTCATAACAGGGAATGGTTTTTCTTACTGAGTCATGAGGTATTGAATCCAATGTATTGTCTCTTTGAGTATGCAAACAAAAGCAACTACAGTTTACAAATAAATCCGGCATCGTACGTGAATCCAGACCACCTACAGTATTTCAAATTCATCGGCAGGTTCATTGCAATGGTATGTTAGGATTATTAATATAGTTTGAATTACGAAAACAAGTAATCAAGATCTTTAATCAATTTTCCCCATTTTTTGCATTACCAGGCTCTTTACCATGGACGTTTTATCTACAGTGGATTCACAATGCCTTTTTACAAACGAATGTTGAATAAGAAATTGATCATGAAGGATATTGAGTCTATAGATCCGGAATTTTACAATTCACTTGTATGGATAAAAGATAATAACATAGATGATTGCGGTCTCGAATTGTATTACAGCGTCGATTTCGAGATTCTTGGTCAAGTCATACATCATGAACTTAAAGATGGTGGTGATAAAATTCGAGTTGTTGAAGAAAATAAGGAAGAGTATATGAGGTAAAGTTATCGCATTACACCTTTTGCTACACACATACATGTAAAGAAATGATAAAATATAAGAATAATAAATAATAATAAAAATAAAATGCTCGCATTTCCAGACTGATGACAGAATGGCGAATGACGAGAGGTATCGAGGAACAAACTAAAGCTTTCCTCGAAGGATTTAATGAGGTTGTGCCTCTAGAATGGCTAAAATATTTTGATGAGCGAGAACTCGAGCTCATGCTCTGTGGCATGCAAGAAATAGATGTCGATGACTGGCAACGCAACGCTATTTACAGGCACTACACGCGCAGCAGTAAACAAGTACTATGGTTTTGGCAGGTACTTTGAAACGATAAATTATTAAGGAAACTGAAATTACCTCAATTTTTACGATTATTGTAAATTAAATGTTTTCAGTTTGTACGGACAACTGACAGCGAAAAACGAGCTAGACTGCTACAGTTCGTCACAGGAACATGTCGTGTACCAGTTGGTGGATTTGCCGAATTGATGGGTATGTTGTGAAAAATGTTTTAATCAGCTGAATGAATGTAAAATAGCAACACTGCAGTGTTACCGAATCCTTGAAATTGATAGAGAACATTATTCATTTCAGGGAGCAATGGACCACAAAGATTTTGCATAGAAAAGGTGGGTAAAGATACTTGGTTACCGAGGTCACATACGTGTTTCAACAGGCTGGATCTTCCGCCCTATAAAAGTTATGATCAAATGGTGGAGAAGCTGAACTATGCGATCGAAGAAACAGAGGGCTTTGGTCAGGAATGACCAGTTGCAGTTGCTTTAAAACGAGAACTGGTAAATCAGTTTTTAATTTTTAATCTATCATGTTTGAAATTTCTAAGACCTTCTGAAAAATGTTCAAATAGTGAATTTATTATGTGCTAAGGGTTTTACTTTTTTTTCATATTTTCAGAATGAAGTCAAACTGCACCAGAGTGTAATGCACTTTTAAGAACCAAACTTTAATGTTGTATAAATATTTCATCATATTAATAGTTAATTATATACAATAGAAACTCTATAGTCCTTATGCAAGGTGAGTGGAATTGAACAACTCTTCTATTTTGACTGTGCCTTTGATGGTGCTGAACGGTCTGGATAGAAATATTTTTTCTTGCACGTATAATTATCGTATTTTTTATACTAAAATACATATGCATACAAAATCATGGGATTAATTCTTACATAATAGTCCAAGGACTGTAAGAATTTCTACATCTTTACCACATAAGATATTTTTGAAAAGTTATTTCTTGTTATTTGCTCAAAATCATGTTATTTCAAATCTTTTCAACTTATACTCTTTACCTTTTACTTTTAATCTGCCCTAGATTAGAGAAACTGTGATTCTAGAGACTGGTCTAAACTTTTCTACAATCGTTGCATTTTGACTATAGATCATTTGGAAATAAAATACATAGCTGTGGTAGCCAAAATTTGGCGCGATTTGTCTCAAGTTAGAGTACTTGGGAGACATTGCCAAATGCTGAGGGATTGTGATTGGTTCATGTAGAAATTGTCAAAAATCGAGAAAAATAACAAAATTTGAAATACAATTGGTGTGATTGTTCTGATCTTCAAAAAGAAAGTAAAAAGGACCCCAAAATAAAAGTAGTATAATTTCTTCATAACCCTACTCAGAATTGCATTCCAATGAATCAGTAAGGCATAAGAATTTTCGATAAACTAAAAATTATATATCTTCGGTAATTGAAAGGTAATAAAATATGAGAACGCTAGTGAAATTCAGTATTTGACGCTTTCTATATCTCACCAATCCAAAGTATAGATTCCTCCTGATGATAATAAATATTGTACATAATTGAACTACACACAATAATTTGTGGCATATATTAAAGCCGTTGACAAGCAATGCTTTTAAAGAAATAGTTATCTACTGTATAAAAAGATTTTAATTCATATAAAAGAACCACGTTACTTTAAGAACAAAATAGCAAAAACGAACTTACAAACTATTTCAACACTGATGGCAACAAATAGTTGATGATTTGCTTGACTGTTGAGTTGCAAACAGGCAGATAGAAATTGAACATAAATTCGTCGCTTGTTCACGATAGTATGGTATACATATATATATATAGATATATATGATTATATTTAAAAAAAATAATAATAATAATATTACATCAAATTAAATGGAATAAAGCACCTATATGGATTTATTTTTTGATTCACTTACTTGTTTTTGTGAAATTTCTGAACCTAATCAATAATCGATTTAGATGATTGATTATACCTATTTACAAAGTGATCAAAATTTATCTTGTAATATAATTTAACAAGTAAATTCTCTTTTCAATTACAATATAGTGTATTTTTGTTAGAAGTATATTAATATGTATATGTCGTACGAGTTTCGTTGTATGTCAAAAACAGTATTTATGGGAGTACTGAGGTGCCTAAACTTTATGTATGAAAAGATATTGCACATGTGCAATCGCTTATTATATTATAATTTTCGTACAATACATTTTTTAATCTGTCGATACTAACGATGTTGCATGATTCGAAACGTATGAAACACTGCTAATATTTATCCCTAAGTAACATTAAATAATTTTCATTAAAAATCATTACAATAACAAGTTACAATTATCACAGAGTTGCCACTTTACCTGATTAATAAAAGAATTATGTTTTATTATTTCAATTTCATAAGCAGTGTCTTCACATCGTTTGATCGTAGTTGTATAAACTCTCAACCATGTAATTAAATTTTTAAGTATACATAAAAGTATTTAATCATCAGATTGATGAACATTTTAATACGTTCTATTGCAAATGTTCGGTGAAGTGGATATCTCCAGGCCATTCAAGGTGACATCGAGTCTTGCGCTCATCGTAGTAAGTGACACCCACTGTACATGACTGCGGTCTACTTCACCATATATTCTCAGTATAAAAAGTTTTATTTATAAATGGCCAAATACTAATTATTCCATTCTCGTACGAGTATATTTTTGAGATTAGAATGAGTTATTTTTACTGAGAAGAAATGTGGTTCGGTTATACACAGAATAGCCCAATGGATTTATTAGATTGTATATAATTATGTAAGGTGTACAGATTATAAAGCAGTGAATAAATTTGTAGCTGAAACACAAAGGTTTTTTTCTCAAGTAATTCAACCTTCCACAGTGTAATTGTATAAGTTGAGATAAGTCAACTTTATTTACACTACATAATCGATACTATTAAGATTGATAACATTTTTACATCACTTTGATCCTAAATATTATATTAGAAGTCTATAATCTACAATTTAGGACCAAAAAACTTATGCCATGGAAAGCTGCTTAAAGGACTCTGCTGCTGTCTCTGATCATCCATAACACCTATGAATGTCTGCTCAGGATTAGCTAAAATTTTTACAAACAAAAAAAAAAACAGGTACCAGACTTGTTACTTTTAATTATATGCAATGTTCAAAACTTTGTGCGACATTTTGCGTAAAAGTAAATTAAATGTTGAAATAATTGTTTGAAATGTTGGTTTGAAGCACGTATTCATTCAGGCTAAAATATTACCCGTGATCAAGTTTTGCCGTTTGAAAGTTCAAAGTTTAGAGCAATATCAAATCTGTGCATCATTTCAGATTTCAACCAAAATCACAAACTCAGTAAGTCTGTAAATCAGGTATGTAGAAGATAGTGGGCTGTAGTTTGGCAGAATTTACTCTCTTCAAATTTTCCGTAAGTAAAATAATTAGCTATAAAAATTAAAAATGCAAATTATTGTCTGATTAAACATGAAACAGCCCATTTTGAAAAAGAAAGAAATATAGTACGTATTTATACAATTTAATTAAAGTTCTAAACAAGAGACACTTCTATTTGAATTTAAAATTGCACAATAAAATTATTACTGTACTTACGTTCCATTGGATTGATGGGATTCACATAGTTAGTTTCAGTTTTCGCCCCATTTTTCTCTTTTTTTACAACGACGGTATGTGATTTATCGCCAATCTGACGTGTGACAGTAGTTTCCTCATTTCCTACAGAGTCTCTAACCGTACGATATTGTTCAATAGATCCATCTGGCTTGCGAATAATTTTTGTAGAAATGGATTGTCCGAATGAATGGAAAGAAAATGGATGCTGCTGAGATGTATTAGTACCAGAATTATTTCTTTGTAAGGATGAAAGATCTTTCCAGGCTTGAGACAACTCTTCACTAGTAATCCTGTATTAAAAATGGAT
Source organism: Neodiprion fabricii (assembly GCF_021155785.1). Classification (NCBI taxonomy): domain Eukaryota; kingdom Metazoa; phylum Arthropoda; class Insecta; order Hymenoptera; family Diprionidae; genus Neodiprion; species Neodiprion fabricii. Next base: position 32,419,166 of record NC_060240.1, read on the forward strand.
AATAAATATGTAACCAAGTGAAAAAGTTTGCATTTCCTTTGCACTAACACAAGTATCTCATTTAGCTGCTTGTCATGGCATATTCAAAAAATAATGTACATTGTTGTAATAAATCCACAACTTACTTTCCATCCAAATTAACATCCAATTTTTCTTCGACAGGTGCGTGAAAATTCTTAGACTCAAGACTTTCGTAACCTGGTTTTAAAACTTCATCCCGTAAGTTTCCTTGTTTTGGTGGGGCCATAAGCATCGAATCCTGAAAATGGCCCTGAGCTGTAAAATGACAAGATCAATGAACAAAATCTGATGTATTATTTTTTATTCACTACTATGACTGACTTAGGACTAATAAATACTATCTGGTATATACCTTTGTCACCGAACGGTAACATAATACCATCTTGACTAAATCCAAAGAAATTTTTCAACATGTCATCTATTTGGCGTTCAAAGTATTGAGTGATTTCAAAAGGATTGCTGTGAATGTTGAAGTGTCCGGAGCCAAAGATTTGCTGTCCACGTTGCCTGTGATGAAATGATTAAATAAAAGTAAATTAACTCTACTTATTTAGATTTGTGAAAAGATCAATGATCTTGGAAGCAAGCAAATTGCATAAAAAAGTGAATTGCTGTCTCCAATACTATTGCTGTTCCAAAGCCAAAATATTTTTATGCAGATGGAATAATTATTGCATGTACCTGAAATCGTCGTTGTCATCATCATCATCCTCATCTGTCTGCCAGATTGGATTCCTAAACTCATGTCCGTGTTGCCACTGGTCTTCAAATCTGTAAATTGAACCGAATTACATCTAATTTCGATTTAACTAAATCTTCACGAAATATTAAGTGATAGCGGTTTTAGGTTTTGTTACATAATGGGACGATTGATAAGGAGTAATAGAATGCATATTAAATTTTCAAAAAGAAATTGAAAGGCTTATAGCTTGTATTGAATAATAGGGATACTTCTTTTAAAATAAAATAGAATACACGAAACCACGGCTTAGTATTTTGGCGGTCACGCAATATCCCTTACGGCTGGGAATGTTAAGTGTTGGTATTATATTCACCCGTATTGCGAGTGGTTGTTTTGTTGATTTTTTCGTCCTCCGAAGTTGAAAAGGTCTCGTAAATAATTATAAAATGACATTTTTCACCACTCTAAACTGGTTTAACGAACCGCAGCAAACTGTCGTCTCAACAACAATTGCGTCATGCTTTTTAAAGTTTTCCGAATTGCATCAACGCAATCTACCGGGAGTTTAGCCTTAGTAATCAGCTGAGTTCATGCGGACTATTATCACGTCCCGACATCGCGTATCCGCATAATTCTAACGTGAATATGATCTCGCTCTAATAAACTTATGCGCACTTGCTTCTTACTGCAGTTTTCGTTCTAACTTTGCTATGATAACGTCTATATGTATTGACAATGAATCCCAAAATAATACTACGGAAAAGCAATAAGTCGTTTCGGTGACAACTCATTGGTTTGAAGTCGCCATGTTAGATGAGATGAGCTATGATTTGTGAAACACTCGACTCGATTCTAATGGCATGCTGACAGCGAGTTCTGTGTTGCTACACGATTATACGAATTGTCGATTCAAAATCTATTTCAACCCACGGCAGGTTTAATTTGGTATATATAGCTAGAATAAATCTGATTCTCAAGGTTTGCTGCTAAAAAAACACATCAAGAGACTTCATGCGGATCAGCACAAGTAAAGTACAACCGCAATATTATTAACAGCTGAATATATCTTCTTCTGATGATGATTCCGTAGAATACTTAACTGCTTTTTTCACGACAAACTTATTACTATTTTGCAGATTCACTAATGTTTGCTGACATTAGTACACCAAAATGATGAGACTTCGGACTTTTGATAGCTAATCTTCGCCAATTCAATGCACACGGAGCACCCTGAAGAGAACAAAATAAGATGAATAACATTTCTGGACAATTTCGAAAGATGACATGGGATCCAATCCTGATAATATCACAAATAATAGCCGTTCAAGCAGTGATATACGTTTGCCTTGGAGTGTGGATATGGATTGTTGCCTCACTTCTTGGATCGACCAAATCATTGGATTATGCTTTTCAGTATAGCGAACTCCACGTTCGTGATCTGGGTGGTAAAATGGTCATCACTATGTTCTTGTTCAATGCCTTAATTGGAGCTTTGGTCTTGTGGTGGATTGTACAAAGGACTAAACAATGTATGGATTTTGCGTGCACCGCTCATCTGATTCACTTACTCTGTTGTTGGGGTTACAATTACAGTTTTCCAACAAGTTTCAGCTGGTGGTGCCTGAACATCGTTTCTGTTACCATAATGTGCATATTTGGAGAATTCTTGTGCATGAGAACTGAACTTCAAGCAATCCCTCTTGGAATGAATACCCAAAAAACAGCTTTGTAAATATTTGCTTGAATTATAAAATCATATTTATCAATCTAATTTATTATTTAAAATAAAAAACGCCAGAGAAAACCAATAGAACCTAATAAATTTTGTTAACAAACTTTTGAAAGAAAAAACCAGAGTATCATTTTTTATTACCAATGTTAAAGTAACATTAGCCCATAATCTTGTAGTTAACACAGGGAGTGATAGTAGAAGGAAATTAAGAAATTCAGTAACAGATTGAAGTGACGAAGTGGTTGACTAGTGTAAGGAAAAAAATGTTACATTATAATTTATATTATACACATATGGTTGTACAGAGTAGCGATGAGATAGATACAACTAATTCAATACATTCTGCCAATTGCTTGACACACTATGAGTTTTTGTTACCGAACCTATAATCTAGTGAGCATCTTCTTTGTAGAATCTAAGTCCGCAGTACCCACAGGAATGATTCCCAGGCTTGTCCTGTAATTGGTAGAGATTGCTGAATTCTTTGTCTTTACAGCGGTATTAATTTATGTGTATGTCTAGGACATAAGTTATTTGTCTGAGGTGATTCAAGATTATTTATAAAGTTATAATCTACCAAGTTAATGTAGACTTTAGGGTGTCCAGTGGGTCCACCTCCACCGTCACAGGCAACAACTCTCTTCGTTGTTGGAGTTGGCGGAACGTCATCGATTAAATTAATAGCCCAGTTTGGATTCACTTGTTTTGGTTTATCCACAAATCTCACCAATCGATAATCCTTCGCGTCCCATTTCTAAAGTCATAATAAACCAAATTAAATAACTTCAATTGATAGCAGACATAAAGATTTTAAATTTCATGGAATACGAATCAAGGTTTACGTCAACGCACCCAATTAAAATTGCGGTAACAGTTTATTAAACAGAGAAAACCAAAGAAGATGAACATAACCTCACATTTACGTAACAGGATAAGTCGTAATTATTATTCACCTGGCCAGTATGCGTTTCTTTTTCGACGGGCTCCCAAGAAGCTTTGTTACGTATTCCGGTTGTGAAAGCCGGGACGTTTATTTTGCAAACTTTCGTTTGATTCCCAAGCAGACAGACAACTTTCTTGCACGCCATATTCACAACTACTGATCGGCTAATCTGTCTGAAGTTGCAGTGAGATAACAGCTGACTCACGGCTCTCGCTGCGCGACAGTTTCATAAACCTGTTCAAATGAGTACTCACCGTAGTATCTCAACGTGTTTCCCCGACCCGTGCACAAGTATCACAAGTGTTCAAGATACGAGAAAAGTATACCAATTATACGTTTCTTAATCCCTAATTTTTTGCTCTATTGAAAATAAAAATAGCAAGTTAAGCGATGAAGATAGTCGATTATTTCACAGATCGTTGTGATGTTCTCTCCGTATATTTTGCAAGTCTCATGCATGATGTTGATCAACTCAAAATACTACAGCAATCAAACCGTAACAGTTTTTTATAGAAATGATTATTATAATCCAATGGTGTAGTTAGATTCAAATACATAGATACGTATATGATGAATATCTACGTGACATGCTACAATTAAAACATAACATTTCTTTACAAGTTAGAAAACATGTATAACCTAGGGTAATTTCATAGTACAAACACTTATTAAATAAATATTTATTTGGTTCTTGGTTTGTTTTGGGGTTTGTTGCCACCTTGATTACCACCTCGACCTAAAGGCGCAGGGCCTCTTCCCCCACGTCCTCCGAAAGTGCCTGAAAGAACATAAGCATAAACTATGAAATCTCAAAATTTCTTTATTTGCTTCATTCAATGTGATTTTGACTATCAAATACCTCTGCCACCACCTCCACCTCCACCTCCGCCTCCGCCTCGACCGCCTCGTTGATTTTGACCGCCACGTCCTTTCATTTCACCTCGTCCCCTCGATTTCATTTGAACGTCTTCTTTAACCATGTCTATAACTTCATCTGGAATTCTGAGATACTTAATGGTACTACCACGAATGTAGCATTCTGGCATCCTCCAAAATTTGTCACCATCCTGTATTGACAATTTGTTATGATGATTAGCAATGATAGTATAGAATAAACTCAATAATTTACAGCAATTTTTATAAACACATTGCAATGAAAGTAGACTTTCCAAGGATGGTTAAACTGGAATGGAACTTTCAGCCTTACAGTACTGCACACATTATTTAACGAGTTTTTGAACGAGGTTACATTCAATGCTGTGCCCGTAGTAAATGTAAGCAAGCTAATTGAACGCCAACTGAGATTACCCTGGATGTGCAGATGACTTCTCTGAGATTAATGTTCATCCAATTATCACAGCTAACCAAGTGTCCATTGTATGTTTCTCCATTTTTGAGTTCGACGAGCTGAAATAAAAAATACCAAACCACAATTGGCAATAAGTAATGAAACGACTAGAATTTTGAGGTTAAGATTTACCATAGGATGGTTTTGTGCTGTTCTCAACAATGAAAGCGGTAGCTGGAAAATGAAAGAACATTATTATTTGAATTTATTAAACCATCTACTGATCATAATTTTAGCATGATCAAACTTTACCATTTTTAAAACCTTCCCGCACGATTTGTTACGTGTGAAGTTTTAAACACTTTCAATTTCGACTAATGAAGTAATAAGTCAACATCACAATTCACAGCTGATATCGACCATATCGACTACATCGCCTATCGACTAGCGAGCTTCGATGCAAAAGTTTTTTACACTGTTTTTTTACCGTCATATAATGCACATAAATTACTAAATGCGACTCGCGAGAGAGAGAGGTTAGGCTTAATGAAATCGATGCCAGAGTGCAGCACTCTTCAGATTACTGCACGGAGGGAATATGCTGAGGATTTAAAACTAACTAATTTTGATTCATATGAGAGGTAATTACAAGACATGAAATGAAAAGCTAATTTATTAAAAATGAAGAATTTACGTCTTCACACTGACTTGGCTCACGGATGACCATTTCAAAAATCTTGATTCTTGGCGCTGCCGACGGCTGACCATATTTTCGTTCAAACTTAGCCAACTTTTCTAAACTCCCGCGTTGGTGGTGCGAGCGCCACACGAGCGCCACATTACTAGGCAGAGGATGCAGAAAATGCTTCTCTTTCGTATATTTTTCGGACACTCCTATGAAGCAATATGAGAGCTCGACTCACCGGCGAGATTTGAACGATGTTACTCCACTTTTTTTTAACTGAATTCTGACCCACCCAATCTCAGAATATGATTTGACTCATACGAATTCCAACATTACTCATACAGTTGGCTGAAGAATTTTGCATAGGGCCCGTAGAGAAATTACAACGAATAGCTTTATTTTGATACTATACGATTGGGGATTTATTGAGTAATATATATTTCTGTGTCAACATATATACATATACATATGTACATATACACGCGAAAAAACACACTGAGTCCTTAAACTATAAGTGTACATACAATACGTAAAGTTTGTATATACTTCGCTTATATACTCCAAGTAAGACTATTCACTGTAATTTCATTGTTACTTAACAATATTGACTGCTTGGGTTGGTAACTATTCTATATTATATGTGTATTCGCAAGATCTTATCATACGTAATGTTTATATAGAGGTATAGATTATATTGTATGTAAATGTGTGTGTATATGTATGTATATTTTATATATATATTTAAAAGTTGGTTTCTACGAGCAGGGTGTTTATAATCCATCAACAAATGTGTATTACATACGAATATAGGTATATGTATACATGAATAATGAATTAGATCAACCGCGTACCTGCACGAGTAGGACTGTAAAATGTGTCAAGATTGGTCCAGAAAGTTTATGGGGAGGTGATCCTTCGGCTTCATCTTGGTTATCGCTATACTTCTAATGGAAATTAATATATAATCGATGACAACGGACTGGACTTACATCGTAGTTCGTATATATTGTGTACATGTGATCAAAGAATTATTAGATAAACGTAATTCTAAGTGCAGTATCGACACACGATTATTGATCTCATCTATACACATATATATACACGCACTTCGGAGAGTCGAAAAAGCTGTACGTGAATTGTTGTTAAATTAATCAGCGGAGACTCAAGTGTTCTTCTCATGTTGCATAACACTAATAATTATCGTGATATTATTCTGCAATAAAAAAACAACAGGTTGATTAGAAATAATTCGAGACAATTTGATTCCAAGATTTTATATCATCTGTCTAGTATACAACTGCGATTTTATGGAATAAATTAATACGATATTGTATATAATAAGATAGCTGCAATCGACTTATCAATCCCTGAAGTCAGTCTGATTCGTACTTTATGCGTACTGTTAATTGACAATTTTCAAAAACCTGTTTCCTATACAAATGCTCTAGCCACAATGCATGTAGTGTCAACGGAGCAGCAACAAAGTTCCTGTCAAGCCCGGAGCGAAACAATGCTTTCTAATAACATCTACAAAAGACGAAAATAACAATAAGGCAAAGGAAGATAAAACGACTTTGAAGTAATATTAGTACCATCACGATTGAGTAAATTATATTGGGCTCAGACGTATTCCTTGAAACTCTCTGTCGATTACGGATGAAATCGAAGTTAGGGATTGATTACCACGTCCACCCATTATATTCCTCTTTTTTGTTAGGGGCCGTACTTAAATTACGTAACAATTTGAGAGGCAGAGGGAGTCAAACCAGTTTATGACATAATTTATCTAAATAGAAATAAAAGTTTGGTGATTGCAAAAATTTTGTAAAAAAATTTGGCAAGCCAGAGTTCGTCTATGGCAAATCTGTTAATATCCTGACAGTAGCGCTTCTTGGCATAAGACAAGTCAACTCAATATAGGAGTTTGCGTGAAGATGACCATAAATTTGCAAGGATCAAAAAATTACGTACAATATAAGAGGCAGGGGGAGTTTAATATTTTGTTATGGTCTGTTGTGTGAAGGGGGTTGAGGTAAAAAAAGCAAACTTAAATGCGTTATGTAATTTCAGTACAGCCCGTTAAAGTAACAGCCTGAACGTTAATGAGATCCATAATTATCTAGAACTAGTCAATTTTGATTAGGTATTCACTGTGATAAGTTTCCCAGAAAACCGATAAACCGTTTTGCTACACACCAAAGAATTAATAACTGCCCAATGAAAATACGAAATGTAACTGATAATTTTAACGTTGGTTGTTTCGCGAAAAAAAATCTTCAACTCGGGATACAATTTATTATTAAAATGATCATCCATGTACTGAAGGTGAAGAATAAAAATTACGAATTAAAATAATGAGTTAAGATCCCTCGATTAGCATTTGTACTCGATCATAATGTATTTTCTCAATTTCTTTCAAATTAAATAAAAATAAGTATTGAGTCTCGTTTGAAATGCCTATCATGTAGTATGTAATATGTATATTATAACAATGAAAGCGGTAGTGTTTACAATAGTTATTGTGAATATCACAAAATACGTTAATTTACTAAATATTTATGAACTATTTATGTATATATGTATATATATATTATATGTGTATATATGTATATGTATGTAACAATAATCTTATCGGTACTATCGCGTTGTATACAGTTATAATATACTATTTATACGTTTCGTCATCGACTTTATCATCATCATCAAAAGAATAAGCAAAACGCAGAACGATCTACAGACTACAATTTGCGTGTGTGTGTGTGTGTGTTTATATATATGCATATTATCATCTAGCAATATAACTAGCAAGCTAGTAGCTAGGCAAAAGGCTATATTCTCTTATGCGAGATCGCTTGATAATTGGCGACCCAATAGCTCTACCTTTATTATTTAGGCAACGTCGATTTAATTCAACAATATACCCTACAAAACAGTTGTATCATACATTTTTTCCCTCAATTTATGAACTACAATGACTTATGTATACGGTATCATATTACATCGCGCGTTTATTACAACACATAATTATGTATACATATAATCATCGTTAATTGTGAGTCCACCACAAAGGCAGAGCATTTAAACATTAGACAAACGGCACGAGAATGAGAAAACTTGAAAAGAACGTAGGGCACGCATAATTCTTTGTCAAATTGATACTCTCGATTGTACAGATTACAGCAAAGTAGTTTTGCACCACTACGGGGTAATTTTTTTTACCTATTAAATCCTTCCTTATATCACGAACAACTAACCAATGCAACATAGATCGCATAGCGTGACGTGTTATATAATATAAATATACACATACACACGGAAGTAACTGTGTGTGCGTGCGTGTGTATATGCAGTTTCTTCTTAGACGATGACGAACGACGACCCAAGGCGACGCTACTAGGCTATCCTATTTCGTACGCATTATACACATAATTCTATACACCCTAGATGCCAGATGTGTTCGACTGTCGATGATATTATTTCATGTTACATCTTATTGGTAGTATTGAACGTGGATACGACGATGTCGTAATATAACATATACAAATATGTGGGTATATTATATGAATATTATATATCTATTCTATCTCTTTCTCTCTCCCTCTCTTTTTTTCAAATCCCACTTTCTTTCCCTGTTTCTTACATTCTTTCTGCTGACACTCAATATCTACATTATCTACACATCAATGAACATTTACTAGCCTAGTGTACCGGTGGAACAGTGTGTTCAGACTGATGAAAACACACAAGTTCAGCCTGTAACCAGTTAGATGACATACGTCATATAACGAAACTGAAAAAGAACTGAACGAATTATACAGGCTGCATTGTTAGAGTGATCAGCTATGTTCATCTCTTGATTATAAGGGCAAGTAATTCACATATTTCTTCTGTTTTCTATCCTCAGTAGCCAAAATTTGTAATGCAAATATGCCTGTTTTTTAGAATTGGATCGAATTAGAATCAAATATTTTCAATTAATAAAGAGTTAAAATTTGTTTGGCATTATACGAAAAAATGCTATCAGGCATCTCAGCAAATAAACATTAAATCTAACGGTCAACGAACCATTACATAACCCTCCTCCCCCCTCCCAATTAATCGTGTTCTTATTATCACATCGTAGACAACACATCGCAGGATCAACGATCAGTAATGTAATTACTTAAAATATAGGATTTAAAAAAAAAAAAAAAAACATAAATACACTAGGATTATACAAAGAGAGAAAACGATCGAAGGAAATACTAAAGAAAAAGAGTAATAACAACTAACAACTAATTCGCAACACAAAGTAAAGTTTGGTAAATAGCAGCTTGGCGCATCATCTCCCCTGTATCAAATTGTTTGGCCACTTTCTTTATCCTCAGAGTACCTCTATTTCCGTTACCCTAATTCTTACCATCAAATTTACACGAAACGGAACAACAACGACGATTACGAGGAGTTTCGTTGGGTCAAACTTATTGTCGTTCAATTGTTTACCAACAAGGTTATTTCTTGCATTCTCTGCCTGTACAGAAGAACACCAGTTATTACATCACATTGCTAGTGCATCAGTTAGCAATGTTTTTAGAGCTCTTCTCCTGGACCCCAGTATCTATCCAGTCCTATGTCCAGTATGGTGCAGATAAATGTGCAACGGCAAAGGTCGGAAAAGTTCGGACCGCCATTCGCAGTTTCAAGGCAAGAGGGTGATCGGTTCGAGCATATCTTATACGAAAGCCCAGCACTCCAGAGTTTTGACAACAAAGTCCTCGTGCGGTGCGAGGGGTTCATTACCATAGGTACTGCATGATTGTGTCCTACCCTGGTACAAGTCACCATCTAGCCAGAGCCCGAATTTCCCACTATAGATAATCAATTACCACGATTTTAATACATAAATTAGCAACATAAAACGCCAAATGATTTGATTGCATCAGTCGATTTGTTCTTAGTACTTCTTTCGGAAACTTACCGATCTACCTTACACAACTAGATCGATAACATCGTGAAAGAATGACCACAAGATCTTTTTCGTAAAAATTATGTGATACTAAGCATGAAGTTATCAAATTAAGTATTCTGTACAAGTTTTTATGCCATTACTTTCACAAATCTCATTGTAAAAGTATTGAAAATAGTTGATTTTACATTTAAGAGATAATTTTTCGTAGAAATGGTATAAATACTCACTCTCCAGCACCAATAGCAAGACTCTCGTTATTCCCTTTGATAAAGTAGAGGTTGTCACCAGTCCAATTAAATGCCTGAAACTTTGGTGTGAACCGGAACAGCAGAGATTCCCCAGTTCCATAGAAGTGATCACTTACGTGTAGAGAACAGGACGTCAATGCTCCAAATACCTGAAAGATGGAAGAAAATTGACATTTTCAATGGTGCTGCAAACACACAAGCAAATCATGAGATGGGAGAAATTTGTGAATCCTCTTACATTGCCACCTGTGTCCTCGATCACCAACAGTATAGGACTCTCAAGCTTATTCATTTTACGGTACATGCTGTTCAGACTGAAGCCGTGAAGGCTGGTACTGAATACAAGCTTCCATTGGTAGCCCTCAGCCCTAGCTGGTAAATGACGACATAGGTGTTCTCTGTGCTCATCGCTCAGTATTTCTGTGGTCCCAACTAGGTCTGGTACAATCACATCTGCATCAATGGATCCAACACTGGTTGCGTACAAGGCTCGTCTGAGCTCCTCGCTCTTGGACAGCGCCTGAGAATCACATAGGATCAAGTTAAATTTAAGGTAATAGATGATTGATTGAACGTACATACATAGGTAATCTATAAATACGTATGTATGTCGTTTTCACATCAAGGGTTGTTTTGCTAAGTAGCAGGACACTATAAGTCCTCAAAAAATGAAAATTTGCTCCATTTTAAGTGTCTAGCCAGTATCTTATATGCGTTCAACAATACAAGTCCTTGATTTTTGATACTGCTGAATCTTATACATCTGAATGTAACCAATCCTACCGGTTCAATATTTTCTAAAACGACCTCTATGATTGTACAACTTCTTGGATACCATAAGTACATGTGAAGAAATTTTATTAGAAAAATTACATTTTTTGTAATTTCAGATAATTGAAAATTTAGGTTTATATACAGTCTGGATGTAAAATGAATGCATCTCGTTGGAAGTTCAATAAATTTAGTTCTTGTAATGAAAAACAATAAAGGTAATGTTAAAAATTTGAATTAATGTTTTTTTCACTACTTATCAACATGACAGAAATTTTGTAAGAGGCCAAAAATTCATCACTGAATTTCCACGAAGCCAGAGGGTGTCGAATGAGCTGTTCGTGATGAGCAAACGTGAGCGTAATACATTTTTTAAAGGACCAATCGTGTGCCGCTGATTGGTGTAAAGCCTCATAAGAGTAGCTAGATAACCTATGTATCAAGTGCAAAGTGCCAACTCGAATTGGGGGGCAACCCCACAGCAGCAGGTGCATCACCGCAGACCGGAAACAACACTCAGCGTCGCATGTATCATTATATACATTATCCAAGGCCGTTAAAGGTATGGCGATAGGAACCTTTGAAATCTTGAAACTTTTAATTTCATCATTTCCCTACATCTTTGGAGCATTCTGTGTTTCGCGTGACAGCAGAAGTGTACCACAAAATCGAAATAAATCAGTTTAGTTAAATCTGCTGAAAATTAACTATTGCCTTGTTTCTCGGGAGGCCAAAGTTCATGACTACAAGAGTTCCTGGTACCCAGCTAACTGTTAAATGCCCCGCCAATGGCTTTCAACAAGAATGGGTACATTGACAGGTTTGGCACACATCACTTATTCTTTACAAGAGGAATACCTCTGATGCAGAGAAAAATTTGTTGTATCTACCAGATAAATGTAGTTATACAAAAATCAATGCTTCAAATAAGTTTCAATTACTATATGAATAAACTACATTTCACTCAACAGGCAAAGTGTCTATTCAAGAAAGATTTGTTTAAACGATGAAAATACTTGTTTATTCATATTGGCGTGAGTCAAATAAACGCGATTAATTTTCTAAACAAATCTCATCTCTCTCTCTGTCTAACCTGTGACAAGATAAAAAATAATGATTATCATTGGCGGTTCATTTGACAGATATGAGTGTTTTTAACGACTATTATCTACGAATGCACCAAGCTACGCTACTACATACTAATATATATATGTATATGTATAGAGATATGTATATATCGGCAAATCATACATGTTTGTAAGAATATACAATATAATTGTATGGATTATAGTCTCAATTATCTATGTATATAGGCTCAACAACACAACGTGCGTACATCCACCTACACTATACTAAAATGGTATTATATGCAGGTAAGTATAATGTACCATGTATCAATATAATACAATAATATAATATAATATATGCATCCGGTAGTGGGTTGATGTTGCTGTTTAACTGTGTCGTGGGTATGTATATCGGATAGTATAATGCAGTTGTATATCGCCGACCAACAATCACGTGCCTTTTCTTTTTAAAACAAATTTTTCTCGTACAAGAAATTTCCAAAAAAAAAAAAAAAAAAATAGGGGGCGTCAATGTGTTTCATTGCACATCCTGGCGGCTCTATAAAATTGTCTCCCTGTATACAAATTGCAACGTATTCACGGACGAAGGATTAGATACCTCACATAACAAGGCCTTTATTTACCCGCTGATTCATTATTCCTCTACATAGTGGCGAGTTTCTGAAAAATAGGTATTCCGACAATCAGTTATAAACGTTTGCATACTATCTTTGTGTACACGTATAACTAGAATCTTGCATGTTGCACGTCACGTCTGCAATTTGACCAGCAAACAGTCATCAGCGACTGCAATGCGAAGGTATGCGAAAATCACATAGGCCGATGTTTGTTTCAGTGTTTGTTTGTTTATTTATTTATTTACGTCTTCGTCATAGGCGGATTCGATGACGCGGCGCTGTAGAAAAGTGGGAAGGGAATAGAGATAGGAATAACGGGAGAAAGACAACGATATAACTGCGCGATTGCAAGAAGTTTGTTTGTCCGAACGGATCGTGCCGAGATCGGCGACGCGCCTTCCTTTCAAATTATTCCGTCGATACTCGCATATGCATAAGTATTATATTCGGTATAACATAGGTAAGTGCCTACAGTGCTCCTGTACATATGTATAATACTCGATGATACGCAGGTATCGAAAACCAGTTTTTTTTTTCACTCGAAGATATTCGTATGGAACATTTAGTCTCGCTCACATATACAATACATTACAATATGATGATAATATGGTATTATGGCGCCCGCGTCATTTGAATTTTCATATCTATTTCGGGACAAGAAAATCTCGCAAACGCAAACGACTCACGGATCTGAAACATTATTTAATAACACATGTAAACGTAAAATTTACCTTGCCCTTTTGCTTCAGGTATTTCGTGATCTTTGCGATCGAGTTGGGTATTCTTGACTTCGGCATTGTATTCGTATGTTGTATACACGTAACAAATTATAAAAAATAAAAAAAACCCACTCACGCACGTAAGTATAATATCTTTTTTCAAATTTGTCCGTTCGTAAAGAAACCCCTTTTATCCTTCTCGGCCGAAGAAGAGGACAAGAGTGTATCTGATGGATATCACGGTTATCCGGCGGATTGAAAATGCAAATCCGGAATTCGCGGGTGAAAACTGCAACAGAGTTCGTTTCACCTAGCACGCCAGCAGCACCGAGTAACAATAACCAGTTCGTGAATGTTAATCGGGATATATTTACACCGCGCCCACAAGACTGCAACACATTGGCTCGTCAGCTATTCCCATCCCCCACATACACACGTGCGCACGTGTACTGATGTACACATATGACCAAGTAAAAATAAAACTTATCGATGTAACCAAGGATCAGTGCGGTGACGATCGTGGGTAAGGAACGATTGATCGATCCCGAAAAACGAATCCCGATTTTGTTGTACCCCCACCTCCCACGCCGAATCTCCTTGTTCAAAGTCTGCTTTGTTGTGTCTCTTGTTAATACCTCGGGGAACTTTCACCCCGAACTGATTAGCACCGAGGCTATTTGAGCAATGACTATCGATCGGTGGGAAGCATCTCGAACCGACACTGCGGGCGACTCGTCAAGTTGTTTGCGCATATAATAAAGCGTTCTGAAAAATTCAGTCCGCGAAAATCGATCTCCCGTTCACCAGTCACAATTTAGCGACAAAGCGGATGTTGCACAATGACCGATGATCGCTGGTTCCGAGCGAGTTGACGCGATTTTTCTTATTCCCACGATTTTTTTCGTCAACATATCGAATAACGTGAAAGTCCCGGAACCGAGGTTCACCTATCAACGTGTAAACCCGAACTGGTCGATCGGCCAGGCGCGATAGAGGTTGGCTACGCGCCACGCTTCACGTATGTTTATAATGGACATACATCTACGTACAACGCGTTGCCGATGTTGCTGCTGCTGCTGCTGCTGTTGCACGTTCTATAAAGTACGACCAGGTTACACCGCAGCATCAGTGGCCGAGAGCGAGTTGCGTGTGCGACGAAACGAACGATCGAGGGAATCGAGAACGATCTTCCCGAGACCAGCGGCTACCGTAATCCATCTTTTTAGAAGCGATATTTTTAGTGTAACACATAAGATGTATGTAGCGTCGTAGAAGTAACGAACAATGGTCAAGAGAATATAACAATAATTATTGACAAACGTGGCGAGAGAATTGTTTGTAGAGAGAAAGAAAGAGATAAAGAGAAAGAGCGAGAGAAAGAAAAAAAAAACGCAAGAGAGTCCATGATAAAAACAAAGGCGAAACGCCATGCCAATGCAACGTTTTGCAATCGCGCGTTTTCCACCATCTGTATCAGCTTTACTACAGCCATGTTTTTGTAATCGATTTATACTTTATAAATGTATACCCTCGTATAATATGCGTATATTATGTCGAACGGCAAACACGACAATCACGATGAACGCTTTGGCATTCAAAACTCTCGCGAAACTATTCCAAGGTCCGGTTAAAGAGATCGAAAGAGAAATAGAAAGAGAGATCGTCTGTATAACAAGATAATTGTGTTACACGACTTGTATGCATTATATATAATACTTTTTCAACTCGACGGACCCTCGATAACTTTCGTAAAAAAATATTGCAAAATCGTAGTTTTTCACAACACACAGACGTGTAAAGGCTATACTGATACACATCGCGTACGCTCGAGGTTTAACAGCCCGGAGGTGAATATTAATTTGAACAGATATTACTACGAGGTGGAAGAGTCAGGAAATTCGAGTTTTAACAAACCCGAGGCTCATCAACATCCCTGCAACTAAATTCAAGGTTCACGTGACATTTGATGCGTGCATGGGTAATTGAGGAAAGATACTCGCCTGTGACAACATACAAATTTCCCCACCGATCGTTAAGCACATGTCTTAATTGCCGTGTCACACGTGTATACATATATGAGCATCGCGAAGGATGTCGATCTTACCTTGATCATAAGCGCGGAGGGAAAAAAAAAATCAAGAAAAAAGCAAAGTGGAATGCCGTATTAACCGGCACAACGAGTCACAGTTTTCACCATTCTACATGTATAAATCTATTTTTGAATACCTCGGCACACATGCATAATGTTTAACCGCGACGTATAAGGTAGCTGATTAGAAAGGAAATCCTAGTATGTATCTACCGTCTCGGTGGGCTCTGACAATTATCCCATACGCGATATGTGTGTACGTGATCGCGTTTTATTACGTCTATATTTAACCGTACCAACATAGACCCTAAGGTTTACACAGCACAAAAATACACATGAATTTATATACTGCGTAGGTATAAACTAAACAATTACGACCTACGGACGCGGACGAAAGATATAGACGAGCTTTGTCGATGGCAAATTTACCGGACGATCACGCGTGCCCGATGCGGGTGAAAACTGATAACAATTCATATTGTTGTACAAAAACTATACACATGTATATAAGTATGTTGCAAGTACGTACGTACGCGTAACAACGAAACATGACTATAATGAAATCGATCCGGGTTGAAGGTATATTTGTGTTACTGTATACGCATCCATGGGGAAGTTATATACTATACTTTCGCAAGTACATACGTATCGGTATACTACATTATATAATGTAATATAATACTAATATGCATCGTTCTTGTGGTAGGTATTTGTAATATTTCTGTTTGTGTATATGGGAATCGTGTTTGTTGCGATACTGGAGCCGACGATTTACGATGATATATCGTAGGATTTGTACCTCGGAGTCGTGAGCCAGCTGCTCCGAATCGGCCGATGCGCTCGACGTCTTCAGGATGCTGTACAGCTTTGCGTAGGGGGCCTTGATCAGCTGCGGTACGCGTATACATATATGTATCGGTATATATAAGGTATATATATGTATACACACATTCAATATATGCATACACATCTATGATGTACACGTGTTTCATCACCTTTACTCAACACAATAATTAGAGGTATGGAAATATAGCATACGTAGGGTTCGTCTCTTTTCATTGATTCGCTAGTCCAATGTTCCATTCATACACCAATACAGGTACACACACCTACTCAACTCTCAATTATGACCGTATAAGCGAGTAACGCGTATACGCCACCCACCGTCACCGTATACCTGTACATGTGTATGTACAATTATATCATAAACAATAATCATGAATTTGAAAACGAAGAAAGAAGATCAGAAGATAACAGTGGAAACGTTTTTGTAAATGACGCCCAAGACAATTATCTTTCTGTCCGTCAACACTCACCTCCCATGATTCACGGGTGCGTCCTGATATATCGTCGATATCTGATGAGAGTCCAGATTTTCCGGCCTCAGCGAGATCGGCGAGATCTCTGTCTTGAAGGGGCGAGTACTCCGGAGAAAGTTCCGCTGCGAGATCGGTGTCGGTGTCGGAAAGAATGTAACCCCGTTCCCTCCATAGATTCTCGTCTAGTTCGCCGTAGAGGGCTGGTACCCAGGCGCTTATGAACCGGTAAAGGTCGTCGACCCTAGAGCCACAACACATAATGAGAAATTTAATTCCACATTTACAATAAGAAAAAAGTGCGGCTCTGCCATCCAGATTTCTGGTTTTTGTAACTATAGTCGAGTCTGTGAGTACAATTGTGCTGCTGTAGTCTTTAATATACAACACGTATTCCGGTAACACGAATGATGCGGCATAACTGCTGGGGCTAAATAATTTGTATATGCGAGCTGTTGTCGTTACATACCAATTATCGCACGAGGAATCTAAAACTATAGTCAGTTCATCTATACCTGTGATTACTGCACCATGCGCATAGCTCCGACAACTACACACAGAAAAAGTGCCTTAAGGGAAAATAGTTACCGTTGCAGGTTCGGACAATCAAATATAGAATTTGATTACTAACTGTATTTCTGAGGAACTACCTACGTACTGCCTGTTTCATTTCCCTCGTTGTAAATAATTGAATCTTTGATTTGTACTAATAGAAATCAGTTTCTTGCGTACTAATTGCCAACTGGCAAGAGCCACACCGATTGCAGTTTACCGTTTCCTAAAAAATTTTCGTTGCTCCTACGTCAGGTTCCAGTATGCAAAACGCAAATAGCTACATTAGTGGCCAATGCGAAAGATTGTCAATTGTATCCTGTGCGGCACCAGATTCCGTGAATAATACGTGAAGCCAAGTAATTAGGTGGTACATGTTTACATAGGAAGTGATGTGTCACTTTTTCGGATCATTACAGACTACAGACTCAGACCTGCAAAAAGTTCTATTAGTGGCTCGGCAATATTTAATTGGCAATACTACTCAGATAGTTGGGGAATCTCGAATAAGAGGATCAAAATTGCCCGTGTTCCCAAAGAGTGATGTGATTTTAATATAACGATAAGTACACATTTTTAATCGATTTGCGATTGAAGGTAAATTCGTAGATACTCAATGTACGCACGGTGCCTCACACGTACGAGATAAAATTACGCGTAGTTGAACATAAAACAATTTTTTTCTGTCCATATAATCACGACAATCTTCGATTTTCAGTGGACCATTCAATATTGTAGGTCTGGTCTACAGCGCACGTGTACCTGAGTATTTCAGTATTGTCTTTACATTATGGCAAAGATATAGTAAATAAAAGTCTGATCTCCCTCAACCTGCAATCCCTACATCAACCATGATATATACGATACTGTCTAAGATAGGAATAAAGAAAGAGCCCTCCATCGAAAAACAAAATCTTTAATGTATAACTGAAGAGAATCCGTGCGGGTAATATTACTCATTGTTACAAAAACAAACACGGGAGCGAATAAACTATACATGGATGTTATGACAATGCTGATAATTTCAGTAAGTAATATGTGTACACCTGTATAATTCATTTTGTTCCATGACCCATTCCATTATCTCCATGAATTTTGAGGAGGTAGAATATTCATGGAATAATGAGAACTGCGTCGAAGCGTTAAATACCGGGGTGATTCGCAAAAATTTCAATCGGGCGGCTGGAAATTAGGGACCAGGATATAACTGGCAGTAATAACAGAACGAGACACGCGGGAAAAAGTAGGACACAACGCGTTGCACAATGTTGGCAAGATTTCAAACTGTTCTATTCGCTGCTGGCAATGCTGCATGTTTGTTCTTGGAAATTTTTTAGATTAGCGTATTATATCGTAAATTGAGGATGTTATTTAATTCATCTTCGTCTCTTCACGGTTTCATGTAGCGGATACATTATCGAATTCTGTTTGTAGAGTCTTCAAATTTTTTGCACCTGCAACGTCTAACATTGTTTTATCTAAAATTAATCAGCGTATCGTGTGTCATACTAGACTCGCAAATTAGCGCACTTCATTACAATATGTGGTTTAAAAAAAAATGTCAGTTGGGAGAATGTGGTTCTTTAAAAAACAAACTTTTCAAGTGATGGTTCATCATCTTTTCATATCATATTATGTCTTGGTAGAAATGGATTAATAGAACTTCCATAGGATTAGCAGTTTAGGGCGTGTAAGTAATTGCGTAATGAGTGGTTTTTCATTAAATATAGAAATACTCGTTATAGTCGTTGTCGAAAATACTTTACGCGGCATAATTCCTCCGTCGTGGTTAATAGCCGTAAATCGATCATGTCATATTCATATCTTCAAAATTCGAGGTTGATGACTGATCTGAATATCCGTAATTACTTACGTTCGCGTTACCTAACTTTGCGCAACCTGATGAAGTATAGTTTACTCTTGCATTACTCGTCAATGGATTTTCGAATATTCGAGCATTTGAAAAGCGAAATCAAAAACGGATGGGCCGAATCAATATAAATATACTGACATCGGTCCACTTAAATTTTGAGTAACTAAATAAAAACGTTATTACTGATCGAATGACAAATATTATCGTAGTCTTCGTATCATTGAAGCCGTAGTTACCAGAACGTTAACCGATTCTCTCTTTACCTTCGATATTTTCACACCGCACAATGTTTAGCGAAAGTTGTCATGTCTAAATAAACGTACTCTATTTTTGCACCCGTCAGTATCGTCGGAATTGCTCCACATTCGAGATCCATTTATATCACATTTTTCGTGGTACTTGAATACGAAACAAATAAACGCCCAAACTTCCATCTCTGTTGTATAAATAATTTTACATTGCAATATTTCGGCCTCAAAATTCCAAGCTGTAAGTCATCAGATATTACAAATTATTGCAGATACATGGAGTGTTCAGAAAGATTAAAAAATAAAAAAAAAAAAAACAAAAAAATCATAATCCTGTTTCTTAGTTGGCGCCGTTGTTATTTATTACCTGCGATAGAGAAACGGCGACACGTGACGTACGACCGCTCTCAACGGCGGAACATAGAGTAGGTCGAAGAGACGGCTGACAGCGTAGCTCATTTTCAACTTTTTCAAATCCGGGGTGAAACGATAAGTACTCTATAATACCCAGGGTATTAATTTAAAAACCCCATCACAACAAATCCGAACGGTACTCATTCGCCGCGCCGCGTGCTTTTAAATCAGTTCATTATTATCGAAAGTGTGATAAGAGTGTTTTCGCGATACGGAGAAAACGAGATTCGTCACACCGCCGTCACGCGATCTATTTCTAGAAGTAGCTGTACATGTCGCGAGCGCGCGCGTGTGCGTGAGCATGTGTACGTGTATATACTCGGGGGCGTAGCGTTCAACCACGTGCTTTCACAGTAGCCGATCTTGGCGTCCCCAGTTTGTGCAGCGTAGTTAAACGAGAATATAAAATTTATTCTTGCGACAGACTCCTTCGCGGATTATAATCTCAAAAATGAACTGTAACGGAAACGAAATTTTATAGTCTTGTTACTTGGACGCGGGAGAACGGATAACTGAACCTGCAGCACACATTACGCAACTCTTTCAGTACACACACGCATACACACATATGTCACATACAGGTCTGTATGATAATGAAATCTCGCATACGCAGACTTCTTTATCCTACTTCTCCTTCTCCCTGCCCTCATCGTGCTCTCTCTTTCTTGTTCACGATTTAACATCGCCTCCCGCCACGCGCCCAAACTCTCGCGCGGGGATAGATACTATTAAATATGTATAACTTTCAGATTGTAATCAATCAAATTTACACGTGAGCATGTAGAGAAACTGCATTTTGATAGCTTGTCGTTTAAGTCGATGCTATATTGAGCGAGGAATTTCGAAGCGTCTGTAATTGTGATTGACTTTAGATTTTCGTATTCGTTTTCGTATTTGATGATTCATTAAAGGTATAATAATATAACCGGAGATAAAAATATTTATTAGCATCACTGAAAAAAAAAAAAATAGGAACCAAGAACTAATTTTAATCCAAAAATTCTTGCAGTTTAACGTTTTTCTAAACTAGATTGTTATTTTAGCATCAAATCCAGTAATCTTACGAGAAAAAATCCTTTGCTCGATTACACTGAATACCTCGAAGTTTCCACAATGCTACCTGTCGTAAACGATTCAATGCGAATAAGATCAATTTCACGTCTAGATTTGTGGTAAATTCGACAAACTGCAATGGGCTTAGTTGCTTTGAATACAATAATATGTAGCGTTTCGCTTTGCGATAAATTCACCAAATTATCATAACCAAACATGTTTACAGCACATTTTATCATTAATGGCCTGAAATGACTTCATTATGTACATACGTATAGTTTACTTACCGATTACGCGGTACACTGAACCAATATTCTGGTCGAAGTTTCTTTTTCCCGTAACTCATGATCGGTGTTGATCGTGGTATCCTCTTGTCTTTAGGACGTCCAGTACGAAGGCGAAGGTAGAGCGGGGGATCGTCACAGGATCGGGCCGGCCGCGGAATCAATTCTGCCATAACGCCACAAACACACACATCAACATCTAGCTACCCGCACACGCACGCACGCGGAAAGAGACACTGGCTCAAAACTTGTGACGTATCAAAAAGTCGAATAAAAAGAGGCTGAACAAATTCAAACATCTTATTAATACTATAATAGTGGTAACAATAATAATAGAAACAATAACTTTGTTCAGAGTGGGTATATTGATCGTAGACATTGTGCGTAGATAGGAATGTAATAGTAAGAATCATATATCATACGTGTATATCAATGATTTTGAGTCAATTGGATAGTATTTAATACACGAAACAACATCGACATGACCGACAACGACGACACGACAATAATAAATATAGCATGTCGACATAGAATGATAATAAAATTGGTATTTAGTATAACGTTGTGTGTACCACTGTGTAATTATAAATGTGTATATAGTTTCTGCATCATGCTAGGGATTGTTTTGATAGTGTTAAGAGGCTGCTGATATATTATACAGGCGTGCGTGCGCGTATAAAATAAATCTCAATCCAAACCAGAATAATCATGGCAAAAGCAAAGTTGACGAAGAATGCCCGTATAAATTCATAGAAAGAGATATGGTTGATTGCAGTGCAGTGGAATACCCAATATGCACCTTCAAATAGATGTACAGTCACTGTTTGACAACATGTTTTGGCAATTTTTGGAAATTCTTGGTACATTCTAGGAAAAGGGAAGAAGTTGATGAATGCCTGTACAAATTGGCTTCGCTTGCGATAACATGCGGACGCCGTGAATTTGTATAAGTATGCAAGTGACGATCAGGTGAATGGTAAGCTAGAATTCTAAGAAAACTGTGGCAAGATATTAAACTCTACCGTACATCTATATGAATAATATCAAGTCACGTTCACCCGCCTACACCCTTGCCAAGTATACAATTACTGTTCGGCAGTATAATATATTTGCAAAAGAAATCACCGCAAACATTTATTCACCGTCGCAAACGACATCCACCGTGAGTAAATTGTAAAAGAACAAACTGCAAACGAATTAAACTGTTATGTCTTGTATAAAGCACAGGGGTATGCAGGGCGCAAGGAGTGGTAAAGTAAAAAAAAAATTCACAAGCAAAGGGACTTGGGGTATAACAGATGGTGGAAAGCGAGTATTGCGGGGTTAATAGGTGTAGGAGAGAGTCAAGCAAGTACTACACTGTGAACCTACCGAGGCCTTCGAGTTCGGGAAAATTGGGTGCTTGGACTAGAGGGGCAACAGAAACAGATACAATATGACATCAGTGTAGGTATTAGTATACTTGAACGTAGGTATATCGTATGTATGTATGTACGTCGAGAGATGAAATTGAGAAAGGGAATCGTGCAGGCATGGTTATCTCGAGAGGAGATAGTATACAGAATTTTCAACTCATATTCAATCTTTATTTATTTTTGCTTCAATCCTGAATTAAAAGTATAGATTTCTTTATTAATATTTTTTTTTTCTTTATTAGTCTACAAGACATTCTATTGCAATATCATATTCTTGAAACACCACGTTTTGAAAACTCGTATCTCAAAACTCTGACATCACACATAGGCTCAAATTACTTCCATGTACCCGATGAAAGCAATTAAACTCTAACCAATTAATTATATTAAATCAGGTTCTATTTTTTTTTTTTTGTGAGTTAATAAAAATTGCTTATTGTATTATTAATAAAAAGTGTTTGAATCATTATCAACTTTGGCGAAACATTTCATCGTTTCAGTTTGAAAAATAAAGATTAAAATAGCGGTGAACACCCTGTATACACCTGCAAATACTACACTACACTTAGGCGAAATATTTCAATGATAGGTAGGTAGGACGCGATGCAATTGTATGTTTGTTACGTGTCACACGACGGTGATACATACGGTATACACATGGGTATTTGTAAATGTATACATGGTAAGTATGTACTAGCGAGCCTATATTGTTTAGAAGGGATATACTCACTGTCAAAACTGACAAACAGTTCCGGCATATCCTCGACCGATACCATACTGCGGTAGTCCAGTCTCGGAGGTGCCGTTGAAGTCTTGCTTCCACGGCTACTGTCAATGCTGCTGCTGCCAGATGAGGTGAGAGGTTGTTGTCTGATAAAAGTACCCATGGACGATCGTCTGGAATTACACGATTGCATGAACAAAAAAGATTCTTCAAGTCAAATCGAAGACCATCATTGAACCCACGAGATTATTTCATACAAATTTTCAGAATAGAACAAAAGTATAGGATCCACATAATATAATAAGCGAAAGTCTCTGTGGTTGTCGCATAATATGTGTTCAACACGTACATACATGAACAATTAGACAAGCAGGCACAATTCACAGGAATTCTGAATTGACGGATATTGGGATTTAACAGCAATGACACAGTATTATATCATTCTAGAGGCAGCTGCATCTGTTAGATAAAGTCTAGATATTCCACTTCTTTGCTCCGAGGATAAATGTAGGAAAAATGACAAATATAGATCAGAGGCAGGCAGTAGTAAGTTCAAGGTGAGACAACGACAACAATAACAACAACAACAACAACAACAATAACGATGAGAAGACCGAGGGAAATCTTTGCAGGGCGAGGGGGGTGGGTCGCTGATATTGACTCACCCGGCAGAACCTCCCGAACCTGCAGGGGAAAACTGCGACGATGCATTGCCGTTGTCTTGGAAGTGGGAATAGGATGAGGCTGAGAGAGGAGGGGTCGCTCCCCCCCTGCCAAAGCCGCTTTCCTCGCTGGGGGTTTTGGCGAAGAGACCCGAGCTAAAGTCACTCACCAGATTGATCGGTGAGCTTACGTTACACAGTTTTTGTTAGTCATGGGAAGGAGGCAGTCATTTTTGTTATTACTAACTGGTTACAACGCATAACTAATCAAATCACCGAAAATGTTTCACATGTCGACATTTGAGTAGGCTTGAAAAGAGTACTAACTTATTGAGCTACAACTCACCTCAAGACTCTGCTGAATACACTTGACTGGGGAGCCTCTGCGCTGTTTGGAAGGCTTGATACTTTGTCTGTGGCAGATTTTCCGCTTTCTTCCTCTCTCTCACCGGTTAGGCCCTCCATCCATGACAAAGGGTAAGAAAGTCGTTTTAACATCTGTAAAAGGTCATAATGAAAATGATCGTATGTACAATCGAACATGTCAATAAAAGGAGGACTTGTTTATACAATACACTGATCATCAAATGCTTTCGTGACTCGCGTATGATTTCACATAGGGTTGCACTATTTCATGCCAATTTCAGATTAGATAAATGCTACAGAATCCTGCGCATCTTCATGTTGATTTCAAGTAGTTTAATATCCACCAGAATTTGTTTGATTCATGCAATGTAATTGTAGATACCTACAGAGCAATTTTAACTAGTCTACTTTAGATGATTCAATTTAATTTAATAATTTTAAGATGGGACAAACCATGAGAGTTGATGACCATGACTATTCGGTGATAGCGAATCTTTAATTATTCCTTCAATAAAGTCTGTGTATGAGTATGACGACATGATTTTTATGAGAGGTGCTCTCTAATGTATTCAATCAGAAGTCTTGAAAGCTCTGTTTATTAGTAGAATCTGAACGTATGATCTAAAAACAGCACGGGAACTTGTGGAGGCAGCTTTTCATATAAGTCATGCCTATTATTCCACGCTAAATAGGATTACGAGAGTTTGGAATACACTACCAAACTATGTTATAAACTGTGACACAATGCACAGCTTTAAATCAAGCCTACGGAAATATAGTGCAGAATTTTACTATACTTTTAATTGTAGGTAGAAAGGGAATAGAGAGATACGTAAAGCTAGTCTATAAGACCTACTATGATTATTTCAGCTTAGTTTGAATGCTCGGGATGTTGTATATTTTATATCATTAACATCCATTCATTAATAATTATATATTTTAACGCATATTATGTATAGGGCAGTAGTGCCCATAGATTATGAATAAATTATAAAAAAAAAACGTTGCACAAGTCTTACAGTAGTCACTGATGATGTATAAAATTTGCGTGCAAATATTAAAGTCGGTTACCGATTGAAGTGATTATTTCACAATGTATTTGGAAAAGCTACATGGCTATGCGTCATGCTGTTTGAGACTAATATTAGCAGAACAAACTTTTGACAACTGTATCTTTTTTGTGTTTCTCCCGTTTTCTCTCTCTGTTTTCAAACGTTATGAAAATTTTGGTGTTCACCGCGATCGCTAATACGCTGCAGCTCAAGAACCAACTGTAGGCCGCACAGAAGAATCATATTACAATAAATTGATTAGATTGAATAGCACGTACTAGCGAAATTAGTCCCACCAAATGCCACATACCGCGAGTTAAGATATTACACATAAAAAATGTCAAATGTCTTACTAATATGTACTGCATCTCATAAGCATATCTTGAATTACAAGTGTATTTATAATTTATTACTTACTTTATTTTTCTTGGATTCTTGCTTATCGTCGTCCCTGCGGTCATCATCTTTATCTGCATCCTCGGCGTTACTATCAAGGCTGAATGATACAGAACTGGCTTTCTTTCTACCATTAATTGCGATTAGGCTGTCAGTTGGTGTAATGGTCACATTGGTGGGAGCAATAGTTATCGGGGGTACCCAGTCCGATGAAAGGACAATATCAGCATCAGAATAAACTTTCTTTGCTTGAATCGGTTGCACAACAGGTATCGGAGGTAACGGTGGGTTTGGATCGCGGATGTCGATGCCAGAATCATGGCACGACTGTTTGACTAGAGATGCCTCCTCCTCAGGAATTACGTGCGATTTTGGCTGTTGCTGATCACTCTGTAAAAATCAATGAAAAAAAACAATCATTAAGATTGGTTAAGTGAAGGAATCATGAAAATCGATTGCAAGGTTTGATTTGCCACCTTATCTGAACTGCTAACTACAGAGGAGTCCTGTTGCTCATCATCGACCGAAAGGGAACAAGACCTATCCTTGCTTGGCACTGCCCAATGGTGATCAAGCATAGAACGCCGGCGTTCTTCCAAGGTCCTGCTTCCTTGAGTGGTGTTAATTATGGTCTGCTCTTCTTTGCTGTCTTCCTCTTTTTCAGTTTTCTTATCCTTATCTTTTTCTTTGGTAGAGTTAGTCCCATCATCCTGTATCGTGATATGGGGAGAAAAATATTACGAAACCATTTAAAGACTAGTTTAAGCAGAATGTGTTGAGATTGACTTACACTCTGTAAATTAGTGGGTGTGACTAGATCCCTTTCAAAAGCTTTGGGAAAAGCATCGCCGTCTCTCTCAGCGCAGCTGCAGACACTCTCGCTATCGTCACCAACAAGTTCAGGAAAATTGTCATCTTTTCCTGGCGATAGTCGACCACGATTGTCGTCAGGCTTTTTCATGTAGTAGATCTCTGGCTTTTTGTCACAGGAATTTGTATCTGTGTGACCAACTCGCATGTGAGCAATGTCGTAGTAAATGGCAGCATTCACTATAAATTCCATGGGTGCTATTACTCCGTATGATTCGGCGCTGTGTTCAATTACTAGCGGGTCTGACACATTCGGATCGAACATGACAGCGTTGGGAGTAACCAACAGCACACCTCCCACCACCCCCTAAATAAGAAAAGCAAAGGACTTGTATTATTCAAAATTAATTTGGATGAGAATGTATTGTTAAGATTTTTGCGAATTTACATTTTTGAAATTTCTTAAATGTTTAAACTTGTAGCGTTCATGCAGCCTTGGGAAGAAAAAATTGTATTTATAATAAGACTAAAGGATGGTAATAAAGTTATTCAGCTCTGTTATCAAAAATCACAGTAATAGAAATTGATTTGCAAATAGTTAATCGTAAACTCTAATCGTAATAGTCCTACAGCAGCGTATTTTTCAAAAAATATGTCTCTGTGTCAATGAGGCTTTTATTAAAAAATTGTTGTTACACTCTAACTTTTATATTTACAATAAAATGTCTGCACTTTTCCCGACTTTCCATATCTATGAAAATTGCCCAATAGCAAATTCTACTTGCAGAGTTACTGCTATAAATTTCAATTGTAATACCTGTCCATCAGTTATGTGGCGGACATTGATCCTAAGAAAGCGTTCCTTGAAAGGCTGTTCATCCTCATCCCCAGTGACATTGGTGTGACCGACAGGAGTCTTTATTCTTTCCATATGTCCAGGTTTTGGTGACACAGGACGCAGGTTATCCAAAAGTTCTGTAACAAAAAGTTGGAAAGGATTTTTTTTTTAAGTTAGAATTCCACCTGCCTTATGGTAACTAATGAATTATAACAACACCAAAAAAACCTGAGGTCTTAATCAATTTTCATGAATTCTTTTATATCATAGGCTGACGCACGACATAACCTCAGTTCTGAGAATATCACAAAAACAACAGTAAGATACTTCAAGTTCTCATTTCCTCAAAGATTGCCTTGATAATAGATATTATTTAGAGCACAGATGCCATTTGTGCTAGATTTATGGTTATTCTGACATTTTCAACAGAATAGATAGTCATGCACAGCTATGTGTGCCGAAACAACGCCATATTGTAGATTAGCAGCTAACGTATTGCTGACAAACTAGAACAAAAAACTCCGCCCTTTCTCGCCAGGTTTCTGGCACAGCTGTCTTGTCAAATGTATATTTAAATAAAGCTAAATAAACAGCAACCTGCAGCTTTGCTTCGATGTAATGCTCCAATAAATCATGCCTGGCACATGTGAGGCTAACAAAAACAAATACAAGTTAGAATTCTTTTACTACCTGAACCGCTATCATTGTAGTACAGATATGAGAAAAGATCAAAGTAACCACAGCACCAGGTGTACCATTTTCTACTATTTCAGTTTTTTCACCTACCTTTTTCCTCCGGGGGCAAATCGTCGTGGGATTCATGATCAAAGTTGGGGTCAGGGCTAGGGGAGTCCGAGGCAACTGCTCCAACGCTAGTTCTGTTGCGTCCCTCTCCCTTGGCAGGCACACGTAACTGCAGTCCTGGGTAAACGAACGTACTGCCGAGTCGATTCAATTTTGTCAGCTCTGAAGGGGTCGTGTCAAATCTGGCAGCAATGGAGGTCAGCGTATCCCTGTCGCTCACCTGTCGATTCAGGATAGTAAAATGATTGACTAAAAAACATTTTTTGTCTATTAACCAATTCTGATTTCTCCTTTAGATTTAAATGCCTTTTAATTTAAAGTATTCTGGTTAGTTTTCGTCGGTATTAATCATTTCAATCTCCTACAGTCTGCCAGAATCTCATACATTGCTTTTTTACATGTGCAGATAAGTTTCCATTGACATTGTTATGGGAAAATCGATGACATTTATTGCCTCAGGTATTACGATTTATCTATATTTTTTTTCCCATTGAAACGAAAAAAAAAATCTTAACCACTGATGTAATTAAAGGGGCTTTATTTTTGAACCGATTCGGTAATTTTTCATCGATATTTTGACACACAAAGAAGGGAATTTGGGGAACAGGTAGAGGATCAATTACGCCCTCCACTTAGTAATCAATGGCATCAAAAAATTTCATCAAACTTGCCGTGTAGGGTACAGTTTCGATATGCTGCCAGGCACGGCTGTGCTTCTTGTCCTGAGAGCCAGTTTCATCCTTACCCTCAGAGTCGGAATCTGAAAAATGAATAGACATATTTATATACAGATAACTATATTTTCTTGCATCTTTCCACTTTCCTTCCGATTTCATTTCAACTACGAATTTGTTCGAAATATTTGTGAAATGGTTTCGAAGAAAATTGGCTCACTGCCTAATCCTTGGAAAAAAGTTACCAATGCCTAGTGTCGTTGCAGTGCAAACAGATTCGGTGTTTTTCAACTTATTCATCTATTCATTTCAACGAACAATACGATTCATACAATTACCGGACATTGACCTAAACTGTAATTGGTTATACCTTCTTCACGGATATTAGGTGCAGGCAGGTTCGAATTCCCACCGACGACGTAGAAAACTACATAACCATCGATTTCCGTTTCCGAAATATAAACACTTGTTGATTCATAATCGGTGATTCCACACTCGGAATCTGCATCAGGATAACGAAATTCCATATCGAAACAATAGCGAACGAATCGAGGATTCAACAATTGTCAACCGAATTGCAGGCCGTAGAAACAAGTTTGATAAAGAGGTAAAAGACACATGGAAACAAAACAACCTTTGTGACGTTGAAGAACGTCGAACGATTAGGTCGAAAGTGGTTAAAAGCCGTTGGTCGATAAATGCATTTAACAAGACTAAATATCCAAGTACTTAGATGTCGAAGTACACAAGATTGAGAACTCGGCGTCTTTCTACTACTTCTGGATACCGTTAAGCTGGCGTATACACTGTATACGTCGTAAATCCGCCCAACATGGATCCCTTCCTTTCACCATTGCTGATAGGCGGAATAGCATCGGTATTCGTCCATGTTTATTGATAAATCGCAATAACAAATAAGTTATATTGTCGTATCCACAGACTGTACCGAGTAACGGGCATCCGACGCCCAACAGCTAAAACAGAAGCTGCGTAATAACCCGAGATTAGCCATAAACACACAATACGTGAATCACAGTACGAGTTCACTCGGTAAACGTTGCCGAAGCTATGCGTGCCGGCGACTTACTGGAGTCATAGGTTCTTAGAGCATAGTTGCTCTAGCCTCTCTAGGCACAGGATAAGGCGCGGATGGGGGCGAAGTAAGAGAGGTAGAAATGGGGAGGGAAAGAGAGGGGGGGGGGGGGGGGGAGAGAAAGAGAGGGGGGAGAGAAAGAGAGAGAGAGAGAAGGAGAGAGAGAGAAAATCCCAGGGCAGAGAAAGAAAGTGCAGGGAGATTCTTATTGTTGGATTTTTTTTACATTAGCCTCGAAGTTTATGAAATTGATAGCGTGCTCAGCAAGCCACGATGCGAAAAAGGAATTAGAAAGGATCAACGAAGTGTAATAATACGGGAATGTGCGATGATAGAATGCATGCCGAGAGAGGTCGTCATGAGTGGTATATTCATCTATCTCGGTGCACCACGATGCAAAAGTTGCATCGATACCATCAACGAAAAATATATTTTCACTGCGCACGCGTCGCCTAGAATAAAAGAAGATACCGCTTGCGATGGTCTCTCTCTCGGCGTGTACTTTTTTACTGCAACACACGCTTTAGCGTTGTTATAAATATTCCAATGATAGGGATATGACGCGAATAATCCATAGCGTTGTTGGCTGCTTATATAATATAAGCAAGGTAAGTGTAACAGTTATTGACCCTGTCCCAATTATTGACCTTTTTTGGTTGCATCTGTTTGATATTTAGTTCTAAAATTACGGAAAAAATTAATTTGTAGTCTCTAACCCTCTAGCAAATGGTTATAATCATCGAAAAATTCACAATTTGTGCAGCCAATTTATAATTGTGGAAAATTAAAGTGTCAATAATTGGGTGTAACCGTATTAACAACTGTTACACTTACCTTAACACGCGGATTGCTCACGCGGCGCAGTCTTCGTACGGTTGGTTAAAATCTTGGCAACGGTTAATGCACTAATATTTCTGTGATACACTGCGTGTTTCGGCGTTGTTCCCAAAAATTATTGTGTTTCTATTTAATGTTCGAAAAAAAACATGCACGTTTATTACGATCGGTATTATTGTCGTTACTATTTTCGCCGAGCTGACACGCGCGCGCGCTTTCGACAATATTAATTTAACAAGCGAGTTTCGGGGATCCCAGCATCTGATGGTGGCGTCGTCGTTGCGGCGATATTACACGGTACATTATTTTTATACCTTTACAATGGTGTTGATTCGAGCCACGCGATGAATTCGGAATATATACAAGAAAGTTTCCACCAAATGTGGGACGTATAACAGGTACGTTATTATACCGGTTTCAAGAGTGGACGCGAGTTGTTAATCAGAGCCATCCCAAACGTCAGGTAAACCTGTCCGTAACGTTTTCACGAATCATCGTTTTGCCAATACACGTACGCCTACGCATGCTGCACATTGCAGATAATATATCGGAGTACTTTGTGACAACGTTAAACGGGCATTTTGACGCAGGATAAAATCCGCCTGCATTTATGCAATTCATGGTACAATTTACCGATCGACGTTCGTTCTTGCGGTCCGTA
The DNA here is from genome assembly GCF_021155785.1 of Neodiprion fabricii. Lineage (NCBI taxonomy): Eukaryota > Metazoa > Arthropoda > Insecta > Hymenoptera > Diprionidae > Neodiprion > Neodiprion fabricii. The sequence goes on from NC_060240.1 coordinate 32,451,069, forward strand.
ATTGGAGAGTGCGAGGAGTCGGCTAATCGTAAATAATCCGATAACTGTCGATCGGTATAACAGGATGTGCTCTTGGTTGCCGAAATGCAGGCGGAATTCGATAAAGCGTATCCTGAATTGCCTGGACGCAGGCGGGTTCAACCCGGGTTGAAGTCCGATCGATGTGACGCATCGATAACTTCAAGTAAATATTATATTACGTTATCAATCGCGTCTCGTTCCTGCATGGCGATGGTTGAACGTCTTCAAACTTCCCACGCGCCTTCGCCGAAATAAACAAACAACACGGGCTCTATTTTAACTGTAAGATATCATCGTTCGAAAACTCGAATAGTACATAACGACTCTGATTGATCACTGCGAGATGCAGCGAGTGAATTTGTTTTATACTTACCTCAAAGACGGAGCTATATAAAGCAAACTACCAATTACCGCGTGGAAAACTAACAGAGCTCACTGTCAACGAACGGATATCTAACCTTGGATTCTGAACACTATCCGGCAATCTCTGGAAGAGTTGGCAAGGCGCATATGACTTCAATTTGCTCGATCTATTTGTGAATTTGAAAATCTACGCCAATCTCTCAAATGTTTTACCACGAGCTGAATAACTCGCCAAGTTCGCGAACTTTTCCGTGCAGTATTATTGCAATATTATTACGTACCAAGTATATAATATTATTTTAATCCCATATTTTACGAAATTTTATAAACAATTTCTGTAAATAAATCATTCGTGTTTCCTAACATATGTCGCAATTCTGCGACAATTGTCATCAAAATAAAATAACTAACCTTTGGAGAGTTTATCAACCGACTCGAAACGACCTTCGACCTTGCTGCGTAATGCTTCGAGGTCAAAAGGGGCGGCAAATCCATGATCGACGCTCCGACTTTTGCTCCTGCAAATGGTAAAGAAAAGGTTTAGTTTATTTGGTAATTTGGTTCACCTTCGTCGTATTACTTACGTTTAGGTATACCGTGTAGTGACTAAAATTTATATAGGTAGTTTAAGGTACGCTGTAGAATATTCTCTATCTATTATAGTATTATATATCGCGGCCTATTACGTCACGCGATGAAAACTTTCACACTTCCCGTCTATCGCGACGAGAGTTTCGCGAGAACTCTAGAATATGATTGGACACGGTTAAAATTTACCGGTTTATGAGGATCATTGATCGTTGCTTGGGTCTAGGACGACGAACAACGGCTCTGGAATAATATGACCTAGCCTTATATTATACCTCCTGTTTCGTCGATTCGCCATTATAGCTTACTACGATACTCGGGGGGGGGGGTATTAATATGCGATTATTGTTATGCAAGGCACACCGCCACACAACGGTCGTTAAATCATTCTCTTGCATTACATTATAATTCCCGAGGGGCATAAAATATAATAGTGAAAAAGCGAAAAAAAAGCAAAAAAAAAAATTATAAAAGTAAAAATGTTAGGATAAAACCAAGCATGAATATTGCGTAAAACTGAGAGTGTACGATATATAAATCCGTGCACGCAAAACGTGGCAGCCAATTTTGCGGTATATAAAAAGAAATACAAGAATATAATATGTATAGCAAATGTGGCAAGCGTGCAAATCTCTGAAGATAATGTAAGTATGTATACGAACCTGAATTGGGTCGACAAATTCTCTGTGGATCTGGTGTGCGTGACGTCCTGGGACATGCGTCGCAACCTGTTAGAATCAAACGAAAGAAAAGAAAAAGAGAAAGTAAAATAAAACATGCCAAAAGGTAAGACGTGCTAAGCTAAAAAATTAATAAAAGTAAATAAATAAATAAATAAATAATAATATAGAACCAACCAAAACATATTTTACGTAACAGCACAGCCGTAAGCGCGGTGCCTATAATATACGTATCGAAACACACAGATGCGTTATAGATATGTCAAAGATTATACGCGTACCTCTGTACATAACCGTCAGGCATATGACGGTGTGTCTCCCTGAGAATTTTATCTGAACTGCGATGTATGAATGAATAGCGTTGTTCGCACGCTCAACAATAATTAATTTTTATTACGCAACCGCGTACAGGCACACATGTAGGTACACAAAATTCGAATAATGCGAACAAAATTCAACACGCATGCAGCGTCGCATGATTAGAATGGGTATGCCTCCAGGGTTTGGGTCAGTACGGGGGATGCGTGATTAAAAAATAAACGTGCACTATAATCCGCTTCAGCAAAACCTACGTACGTATAACATTCGTGTCAAAGCTGTGTATCGTGAATACACACCGACGGTGCAACTACGTGTACGTATAATTCGCGTGGCCGTAATGCTCGACGGGATAAACGGCCGCTTGGGTTTGAATCAAAGCTTTGACCCGCATTCTCGTTTGATCTTGGCTTTCAATTAGCGCGCTAACCCACGGCGTCCGAATACTCAGGTAAAACCCGAGCAAATGTAGGCATATGTGCGTTTAAAATATATATACACAGAGATCAGATTCCGCGACAGGCGGGCGACTTTTTCGCCTCTTAGTCATTCGCGTTATATCGCGCGTATCGACGTGTTTCTTCTTTTCTATACCTACCTTCCTACCTACATACATCGTAACTACATTTCTTGGTCAACTTTTCACGGTTAGCGATTATCCATTTCTCAGAGATTTATCCTCGCCCGTTTGTCTCACGGCAGAAATATTTATGTACGAAAAATAATGATCGTGCGGTTCTTTCGAATGACTTATCCGGTATTTTTCAAGAATGACGGAAACTTCATTCTTCGTCGAATATAATTTTTTGATCAATCGGTGATCGGAACGTTGATCCAAGCTTTTGTACCAGACCAACCCAATCAATAACCGAATCAATATATTTAAACGATATACGCAATTTATATGTAACGACCGTCACCGGAAGTTGACAGAATCTTCCGCAGAGTCTCGTATGAAATTATATAAGACATTCTGCCGATGATAAGTTTGACCGGAAATTTCCTAGGAACAAGTTTTTCGTATAAAGAAGAACGATCACATTCAGGAGGAATAATTTACGTTATATTGTAATGATAAAAAAAATTGAATTTGTCGTGCTAGAAATATGATTCGTTAACAATTATTGACGTTGTTACTGAACCGAATTCTTTATCTAAAAATCGTGCAGTAAACATACGATGTATAATAATCATTTATACACTGTGGAAATATTTGACGCCGAATTAGCGGGTTCTGAGATAAGCGATGAACGGCAACGAAAATTTATAGTAGCATACTTTCGTTTCACATTATACCTTGTAGATCAAAAAGTGTATACATTATACGGTTTAATTTAGTGGCACATAAAGAAAAAGCGAATATAAATAAAAAATCGATATTCAGGGGTGCGGAAAAAACAGCAGACTCCAGTTTATCGCCTTGAAAAATTAGTAGATACACGCAAGTTTAATTGCACCTGTACATGTTATATTATACGGTAATACGCATACAACTGTTGAACTGCTCCGCTGCTGGGCGAGAGTCGTTCATTCGTTTTGAAGAAATAGAACATTAATCGAAAGAATGATCGCATTATGAGGCGTATTCAAGGTTGCAAAAATACAGGTTTTTTTCTTTCTTTCTTCTCTCAAGGCGTAACACTGCACTGATGTGTAATCTAAATTTAAAGGTATGCGTATAACACTGATGTATATATATATATTTATATATATGGTGTTTTCACGAAGATCCGATCCCGCGGTTTATACGTTCAAAGACATTACTCGCGGTTCAATTTCTTATTCTTCTTTAAATCTCGATGCTACAATTTTTACGAGCAGTAAAAAAAAACTATAAAGCTTCTGAAAGCAATTCTTACATATAGCTCCGAAACTCTAGGTAACTGTGAATTATTTTTCTTGTTTTCCTCAACATATTCGCACCGCTGATTTTAGATAGCACCTGTAGTCACAGATAGCGGTCAAATAATCATGGTTAATTTAATAATGTTATCTTATCAAGATTATTTTCATGTTCTATAATTCAGTGTTGGTACAACCGGACCCCTGTAGAGTGAATTTTCTCATACATATAAATTTCACGGCTGACGTCATCCGTCGTCGAGAAAAAAAAAAAAAATATGTGCGAACAATAAAAGTTCAAGATCTAATCGATGACCGAGTTTTGTGCATAAATTGTTACCAGATGCTGCAGAGAGCAATAAGCGTGGGTAAAACCCATCGCTGTAGCAGCCGATGGTTTCTCTCTTCTCTTTTCTCCTCGTATCTAACAAGGAAGGTATCCCATTCCAGGTCGATCTCTCCGATTTGATTTCTTTTGTAATACGTTACAGTTGACTAAAAATTAAGCGACACGTACTTCTTTCTTTTTTATCTTCCATTAAACACTTTAAGGGGGTAAAACCACCCTCCAAAGTCAGACATGTCAAGGGGCGGTTTGGCATTTTCACCCACAAGAACGTAATATTTTCTTAATGAATCCACCTGGAAAAGTTTTCTCTTGACGAAAAATGAAATAGTAATTTCGTCAATTGAAAAAAAAAAAAACTCCCAAATCCCTCTTTGACATGCCTCACTTTGGATGGTGGTTTTACCCCCTTAAAGTGTTTAATAGCGGATAGAAAAAAAAAGAAGAAGATATCGCTTAGTTTTCGGTCTACTGTAACATATTACAAATGAAATGAAATCAAAGATTTCCACCTGGGATACTTTCCTTATAAGTATTGTATAAAATAATAGCAAGAGACTATGGCTCGCAGACTGCAAACAACCACCCATACGGTGTACCTCATAGAAATTTTATTCGCTACGTCGCGTCGTCTGTTGCGTCGCAAACGTTGCACACGTAGATTATTATACCCATACGTACACACGTGTCCAGATTTGAGTTGGTGTGCCAGCAACTCCCAGCTAAATTCCGATGCTCTCGGCCTGCGGAACGTGGCTCGAATTTAACAGCTGATATACACACCTAACTACACACGTACATCTACCATACGTACGTACGTACCCCGGATGGCAACGTCGCGCAATGGCGTTGCGACACTGTACATACATGCGGACATACGCGGATAAATAGCTGTACGTATTTACGCGGTAAGTACGTACAATGCGTGCCCGCTTACAGCGTAAGTAACGCAGCGTTATTTCTGAGCTTTTTCTGAAAGCGCGTCACGAGGTATGTACCTACATACATACTCGATTACACGCCGGCTGGTTTCCTATCGCCAAGAAGAGAATAACAAGAAAATCTCTAAAATTGGGTCGCACTGCGGCCTGTCGCTCGATATCGCTCGAGACGCTTCGCCGACTCGTTGCATGTCGGTAAAAGTTGGAAATATGTAACGACAAGGTCTAACGAAGAGGCAACAATTTTTAAGAGTATCCTTCTTTTCTTCTTTTTTTTTTTTCGTCTCAACGAATTGCACAGCGGCATTCTTTCGTTGCGCTACACTCGCGGCAGGAATTGTTTAACCACATAATTGTGAAGATGAACGATATTTCATTTCATTACTGACGCACGGAGAGAGGGAATAAGAGAGATGGAAAAAAGAATTCGCAGATAACGCGAAAAACGGTTGCAGTCACAAAAGCCGTATAGAAATTTGTAATACGTATCTAAAATTCTTGGTAAAATTCTACAGTCCAGAACTGCAGTTGGAGAATTTTATCCTGGAATGTTAATGTTTTTCGTCAAGATTAATGACTGCACAATCTTGAAACCATGACTGCATAGAAAACTCTAATACCTAAGGGACCTGACTAAAAAATTTACAATTCATGTAAACGTAAGATTTGACTTTACATTGATTTCCAGTTTTAAAACATCCGCGGAAGACTTGAAAAATTTATATCTCAATTTTCTCACGCGCTTTATACCTTGAAGATTAGTATCTTCATAGGTATGAAAATAAATTTCTGCAGTGCAATTATAGTATCTTTTTACAATCATGACTGGATCGTACGATCACTTTTCAACTCAAAGCGAGCGACTTACTGTACGCAAAAACTAGTGAAAGCAAAGTTTAAACGCTCTTCTTGATGCCGAGAAAAAAGTAAATGGTACGCGTACCTACGATACATGTATAATTAGACGATAATAGAATAAAACGTTTAAAAAAAAACTTGTTCAACGTCAAACATTATTCTATCCAACATTTAGCAGGCCAATTCATCAGAATTTGAAATTTCCCACAATAATATACATGTATACGTACGTTGATAAAATGACGAACATGTATAGATATAACCTAACGAATACGAAGAATATATTTTCGCAATAAAATTCGTTGATGCGCGTGACAGACAAAGTCCCAATTTTTGTAACGAAACAAAACGTCGCGCACAACGCTCCGCGATATACGATTGCATACGTTTAAAGTCGATTCGCGATGGTGCAGGTCCGATATCATAGGCGAGAAATCGTGAGGCATCTCACGTAGGCACGTTTTATACGTACGAGTACGTATGTACGCATATATATACATGTGACTCGAGCGTGTGCGCGATACTCCATAGAAATTATTACATGTTTCATCGTCCGAAGAGCGAAGTAACCGAACAACCTCCGCCCCGTGGCCGCTTACTAGCGCAGCAAGCGGCGAATGAATGCGCGCAGCGGATTCGTTGCGTCGGAGAAAGGTAGGTGGATCGAACGATCGATCGATCTACAGCGATCCCACGCCCGAACGTCGAACCAAAGGCCTCGTCCCCGTCCCCTTCAGTGGGTCAATGTCAGCTCCGGGGCGAGCGTTCCATGATATCCGATATTATGCTTATCCTACTCCGGAGGAGGGTCGATAAGAGTTACGAACAACGACGCGGTGTTCGGTGTTTGGCATTTACGCGGTTCGAGTCAGTAGCGTTACTTTAACGATACGCGTTAGAAAAATTCATTTAGTAAATCGTGACAAAGCAAACCTGTTGATATTAGTTCGAAAAGCCAACGATTTTTTCCATCATGTTTCGTTATGCTAACGTTACCAACTTCGGTCTCGTTAGTATTCAACACCCTATGGATTCACCCTTACTTCTATTATCTCGAGTACGAAGGTATTGAAGCTTTTCATCGATCACAGTATTACGGACTGCACGGCGAAACGAATGATCTGCAAATCCTGCGACGATGCGACCAATTTTTTTCCTAGTTCCGATACAACGATGCAGAAGCTGGCAGCGCCAATTAGCGGCCAAACATTTTAATGTTCATTCGAATAAGGTGATAAAGTTCGACAATCAAAATTTTGTGAAATACCTTGAACCCCCGAAACTTTCGTACAATCATGAGGATAAAATTGAACTACATTGTTTTTATATCCAAAAAGTTTAAAACGTTTGGCTGCTAACTCTGGCTTCTAGCTCCAGCTTCATTCCGCATCAGATTATACCTGTGCGGTATAATCGCGACCTCTGCCAAGGACCACGAGGATTAATTTCGCCAACCTTGACCCGAATAGGGTCACTGACCCCAAATCGCGTATGCGTGCGGAATAAACGTACAAGAATACAGTGATACGATTCTTGGATCTTAGAAATTACATTTTACCCGACTGTACGTAGGGACGTATAATAAACATGATGTGTAAGAGTTGCGTACCAATGTGCAACATTTTCTCCATATACATATAGGAATAAGGCTTGATCCACGTCCGGAAAGAATTATATTCGTAGTTTTGATTCGAGTACATCGATCCGTGCGAAATAATGAAAGTAAAAAAAAAAGAAAAAAAGAAAAAAATTTCGGAAGGTTATATTACACAGACGGACTTTCATCGTCGTTCAATGACGTCGGGTTCCACTGGCCAATGAAACGAATCCGTGGGCGTGCAGCGAGTTCAATTATCGAATTGTTCCGTCCGCACCACCTCTGACGAACCCCGATTCATTGCATTGGCGTTTGCATGCTAAATATTGCGAATATGCATAATAAAATAGTTTTCAAGAATCGCAAAATTAGGAGGAAAACGATAGTTAGCATTCTTCTCAGAAATTTATACCGCGACGTGTGCTAATTTCAAGTTCAATTCGTCTCTTCTGACACAGTCGTTGTAGTCGTTGCGCCGGCGACTACTCAATTTCGCTCGACTCTTCCTTCTGTACACGCGTATATACATGTATTAAAATTATGCGCACAAATTGGCAATATGTGTATACCATAAATATAAATCGGGATTTCCCAGCGACGGACGAGACATGACTGAAAGCGTACGTACGCAGTAACTATCAAATCGGAATAGGAGGCAATAGAATAAATAGTCGCGAAAGAACAAGAGCAAAATTTAAAAAAAAAAAAAAAAAACACGCTATAAAAAATATTGATTCACAAATATTTACAGTATACGACGTATCACCGCCGCTGTTTACAACTCAGAACAATACATGAACATCACACGCATATGCCTGCATATAATCGATGTTCCTTGAAGTTGAATTCGACGATTTACATTTACGTACCTAAATTTACAAAATAATTCTAAATTCCCGTGATTTGATTGAATTTTGCGAAGAATTGCTTCAAGAATATTTCGTGATTCATTGTGCAACACAACGATGATATACCAGCTCTCAAAGCGCCAAGGATACTCTCGCCCGCGGAACTACCTGCTTTGTACGAGAGAACCACAACAGCCAGTCTACCATGCCACGGTTATAGGATACGACTCGTCGCGCGTGTTACACCCGACGCGGACAAACGTCACGTAGGTACTCCTCCTAGGTAATAATGACTTGGATCATCGGCAGCGTCGCTGACCTCCGACGTATACATCCGCATGGGCGTCGTCGCATCGCTCTCGCATAGCTAAGTGCCCGACACACTCGGTATATGGTCATGTATTTGCCCGGGCCTCGGATCGCCTTATCGATACGGGCGACGAATCGCTCGGATAATCACCAGGTATATCATATACGGCATAGTTGATGCACGTTCGGTATTCCAATCGCGCATTTTTGCCGCGATCAACCGTATGGATTTCCTGCTCCCCCCCCCCCTCCATGCCACTGGCCCAAACGGTTCGACCCTCTTCGCCATCCGCGAAGCGTTATACCGTATAACATTTAATGTAACAACGTGTAACGTAACCTTCGGTGTAACAGAAACGTCTGCTGGATTCTTCTCTCGCATATCTGTAACGCGTGCTTGACACGCGAGTCGATTACATGCACGTACATCAACATCGATTGTTTCTCGTTGTTCCTGGTTTTTGTTCTTACAATTGATTGGGAAAAAGGAGACAATCGGACGCGAGAGGAGTGAAAATTATTGGAAGACACGGCCTCTGCGCTGCTGCTGCAGCCGCTGTTTATCGTCGTCGGTATGTTGCATTATATGTACGGTGCATCGGGGGACGGGGGAAGAGGGGAGGATGCGATCGTTATTACACGCACCGTAATGTACGTTGTGTACATAAACGCGAATATTATTATACTGCAGTGCACCGCGTGCTGCGGATGAAACGTAAATACGCCCGTGCAGATGTTCGACGTGTAACTCGCGATGATGATACGCGTCTGTTTTTATAACCGCATATTTTGACGAAGCGTATCAGTGGGCAGTCTACCTGCCCTGCGATAACTGATCAATCGGATAAATAAACATATATTTTTAATCTTACGACTCGTGTATGAATTTATGCGCCACCGAAGCGAGCGATTCGTGATGCTGCGAGAAATTTTATCCATCCATACGCTTATTGGGAAATCATCCACTCAGATACGCTACCTGACGGATCAAATATAAACTACTCTATGCAGGTCAAGCTTAAACTGCTGATATCAAATATAATATGTGAGAAATGTAGTTTAAAAGTGTTGAACTTTTTTTTAAATATTAAGTAATCAATTATTATCTATAAGCTTAGTTATTACTTAAAAACAACTTAAATTTCAATATTTGATCAAAAAATTTAATCATAGAGTTTCCACCACGAGAAAATAAAAATAAAACTTTCTGCTGCGTGTATGGGCGTAATAGCAAGTCTGGTAAGAACAATACAGTTCGATTTTACACTTTTCCTTCGGCAAATTCTAGTTTTGTAGTAATCAAAAATAAATTTGGTGAAGATGAAGTAATTGATCGTCGATTAGCTTGGATAAAAGCATTGAAAATTGGGAATGAGGTTACACAGTCAAAAAAAGTGTTTTCATTACATTTCACCAAAAATGACTTCATACCAACATGTAAGTAATTACCTATAGAATTTCATTTCATAATTATTTGTTTATCATCAATATGAAATGAAATTTTTTGTAGTGTAATATTTGTCAGACAAAATAAAAAACAATAAACATTAAATTTTATTTTTCATTGCAGCCAATGTTGCGATATTGCACCCACAATTTCATGCAGTGGATCTTTTAAACGAGAAGTTTGGAGACAGAATGCAATTATTTTATACTCATTATCACAACTAGTATCTGATTGCTGTAAGCCACATTTCATTAGATGTCCCGCATCAAGTATATCTTCACCACCAATAAAATTTTTATGACTAGGCTGAGTATTTGCAAACTCGCAAATTTCTTGTATTGAAATTTTCATATTTTATTGAATTTTTTTTGAAAATTCGACTTTAATAACTGTAAATAAATACACGCTTTCACATAAGAACACGAAAGCTGATTTAAAAATGCGTTTTAGAATAGTTACTGCTTCTGCCGCAAGGAGAAGCCACGCCCCCGGCAGATTTCCCAATACACTCATGCATCTTCTCTGATTTGTACACACATGTACAAACATGTGTTACATACATGTGTGTATAAATTGCTATTATACGTATAGACATGTGTATCAGACTGGGCCAAAAAACTGTAAAAACATTGTTCATGACGACAAATAAAAATTATCCTGAAAGTTTGAGCCCTTAATATTAATATAATGTGTATAATAACAAGTGATAATGGTTTTGCCGAGACGGTGCAGAACAATTTATAACAAATTTAGCGTTTCCGTACCGTTTTGCACGTCTCTCGCATGGAACGAATTAAGTTACAAATTGATACGACCTTGCCGGCGATTATATACCTAACAAAGTGCAGCACAATGTTTCTGCACATCGAACGCGACCGGATTCAAGTCTCCGGTCTTTTTACCCCGGTAGAATGGTTTCGTTGTTTGAAAAGAAATTGGCGAAAATTAGAGTGAAGAGGGAAGTCGGTGAGACGGAGGAAAATTCAAGCTCAATGAAACAACATTTATCGGTGATGTGTGAATATAAAATTAACCGTGGAATCATGATTCAAATATTTCAGATTTAACCGTTGTACAGGTTCGATTTATCGATCGGCGATATCTCTGTCGGAGTGGTGATAAGCGAAAATTTGGTATAAAGATCGAAGAAGCTTCATTAGCGGTGAAAAAAACCAAGCAACGGTGAACACTTGTCAAACACGAAAGATCGATTTGAAAGCCCAATATCATTCGACGACAACCGAGTCACTTTGCTGCTGACAAATTATCTTACCTGCAATTTTGTAAATGACAGGGTTTATTGATTGATAATGTATTATCTAAAAGAAGTTTCATTAAGCCTGCATTAACCTTGACTCATATATCGCAACAGACGACTGTTTTGCGCGTCGTCTCTAAAACGTCGGTTATCGCTTTCGAGTATTGATAAATGCGTATCGAAGAATACACGGATTGTATGTGAACTTTGTGATTTGAACGAAGGAAAAAAAGGATTGCACGTACTGCTACGTTATATGAACGAGTGAAACATCATCGGTCATTATTTAAATGAACAATTTCATCCAAATCGGAGTAATACGGATCACGAAATTGGAACTAGGCGAAAACGTGATCGGTTACTTTGACGAACTTTTGTCAACCAATTACACGTGTAACGATATAATCGAGAATCGAGATGTTCCATACGATTCTAAAAACAGTATTAAACGAATGTGTGAATCTAATCCCAATTTCATTATTCTATACTGATTTTGCCCACCTGTCGATAAAACGATTTTTTTCAACTTTTGAAACGCCTACTTGTAGTACGTGACCGAATCGGAATCTGCGCACCTTCGCAGTTTCTGATAGTGAACTTGGTCTGAAAATCCGTCGTAGTCTCTTTGGCCGGAGTGGAATTCTTTGGAGGCTTTATAGGAGCCGTTCTCCGTTATCGAATACGGGATCAATTCGAAAACCGAGGCCTTTGATTCCGCACGCCCTCGGCCATCTAGGCTAACCAACACAACGATCTGAATCTGGTACGGCAGCATGCTAGCCTTGTTGTTGTGTTCGAGTCTCCATAACGCGAGAAGTTGTTGTACCTTACCAACTCACTCACTCACTCACGAACCAACCTACTCTCTTGCAAGTCGGACGAATACGGTCGACCTCTTTACTCTTTCAAGAGAGTGCCGGCCTGGCAAAACGGGTTGCAGCAGCACAAAGTGGGCAGCAGCAGCAGCAGCAGCAGCAACAGGGGACAGCGACCAGCCTTGGTTAGCGGCGTCGAGTTGCGTTCGCGCGAGTTGATGCGAGTTTTTTAACTTTACTTATTCGCGGAGCGAGTAAAAGTGAAAGAGACCGGCGTGTATACCTTCGTGCATACATTACAGAGGTATACAAATATACATAGATATACGAGTTGTACGTATGCGTACGAACGAGGAGTTGACAACGCGAGACCGACTACCTTTCACGTTGACAATGAATCGTGCGTCTTACGATTAGACATAGACGTTAGACATAGTTGCGGTGACATGAGCCGCTGAGCTGCGTTTACCCTTCGCCTAATATTATCCGCGCGTATTAACATTATCGCAATGTCGGCAAGGCCGGTGATCACGCGACGAATGGTTCCATCTCCCTCTGTCCAATTGTTCGGGTGAAATGAACCCAAAAACTCGAGATTCTACTTGGTACCTTCCATTGGAGTGGGGGAAGAGTGCTCTTCTCGAGTTTACGGTCTAACGTATAGTTACAACGACATTCTCGAAAGAATCTTACAAACCTCGAGAGTATTCTCGTGCGCAATGTTATTTAAACAAGCGTGTAATCTATCATCGAACAATTAATCAGCAAGTATGTTGCGTATACCCTACACCCAGCGTCACGATTACACGTGCATGGAGAGAGATAAAGCGGCCGGGCGAGCGCGCGAGCTGTTTTCAAAACATAATAATCTCCGGCATCGATTTGACCGATCGTCGCACGATGCATCATGACTCGCGTTGCTCTCTTCCACGAGCCGAGTATAAAGATAATCGAGCATAAAAATTACTCGCGTTACGACGTGTAACCGGACACACGCGGTTTCTCTACCAGCGGCCGGCCACCGCTGCAACAGCAGCAACAACGTCGTCGTCGTCGTGGTCGGGGAGACGCGGTCCGTTACCTGAACCTTGTCGGTGTTGAGTGTGCTGCCTTCTCCTCCAGGTACTTGAATCTCTCGAATATTTCTTGCCCGCAGTACTGCAGGAGTAAAAGGAGGAGAGAGAAAGACTCGACGACGATGGTTCCGCAACGGTACAAAACCGAGAGAGAAAGAAAGAACAAAGAGAAAGAGAGAGAGAGAAACACCGACTCGCGTGCCGCTTGATCGCTGTTCGGGCCGTCGAGTTGTCGTCAGTTCCGGTAAAACGGTAATAAATAAAAAAAAAAAAAAAAACCGCACACAAAGTAAATCAAAGAAGGGGAAATAAGAGAAACTAGATTAAGCCTGCAAGTATGTGACCGTAACCGGCGAGGCGTTTTCTACCTGCTGTTTGTCTCCGTGGCGAATATGTTCCACCAGGATGCTCTCTTTTGCCGAACGTTATAAACACCCTCGGGGCTGCTTCCGGTCTGCGGCGGTACGTTCGTAACGCCCTTCCTCCGCTTCCGTTCGAGCTTTGGAGGTTTGGCGAGGGGATGCCATGACCTTCGCCGGCCCTTCTGGTCCTTCGCTTCCGGTTCCGCGACCTCGATTTCGGTTTCCGCCGCGACGTTAGCAGCCGCGTCGTCGTTCTCCGTTGACGGATTGTTACTTTCCTCGGGAAGCTCGTCGGACACGTAGAATACCGAACCTCGACGGTTGTCGTCGCTGCTCCGTCGCTTCTCCCCCTTGACGACGACGGCGACTTCGTCTCCCGGCGGAGGTTTCTTCTCCCTGTCCTCGAAGAGGCTGCCGCGTCTCGCCCGTTGAAAAAGGCTGTCGCGTCGTGCCCTGAGATCGTCCAAAACGCTGTGACGACGCCCCCGATTTTCGCTTTTCTCCCTGCCGCCCCTCGGCGGTGGCAAAGGCGGCGGTCCTACGTCGTCGACGGCCTGGACGAAGGATCGCTCGATAAGCGAGGGTATCGAGTCCGCTGACGAGGCGAACTTTACCGAGTTTCGATGATTGTTGTTCTGGTGATGCAGGCTGGCGTTATCCGTGATGTAGACTTTGCTCTCCATCGCGCCTTCTCACGCTGAGTTATCGCAAGTGGATTCGTTACACGCAGCTTACAGTTTCGCTCGACTTTTCTTTCGCCTTTCTTTGCCAATTAATTTCTTCTTCTCTAACTTATTTATTTTTTGTACTCTCTTACCAACCCGCCAAACATTCGCACACACGCACGTAAGCACAAAACACACACGCGCGCACACTCGGCGCACAATTTAGCGACGGCCTTTGACGGTTATCACCATCGTCGTTATCGTCGCTGTTCGTCTGGCTCGTCTGTCTTCTTTTCATCAAGATCCCTCCTCACTCGTCTAATGCGCAACTTCGCAGGTTATTGTACCCCTGCGATTTCCTCACTGCGCATCGAATATCATATCCCTTCCTCGGCGGAACGTTTTATAACAACCGGGGTAATTCCTCCGGGGTTCGTATAACAGCAGAGTGTGCTACGCGCGTAAACAACAAAAACTATAGTCACTCGTGAAAATAATGGTTTTATGTTACACTCTCCCCTTCTTTGCAACCTCCACCTCCTCCTCCTCCTCCTCCCCGTTAGAGCGTTGTTGCAATATCTCTTTCACGATTCACTTTACAACTTGACTCTTCTTACATTATCGTCATTATTACTATATATCGCTTGTATTACGAATACTTTATTTTCACACAACCGATAGCTGCGAGAACGAGAGACTGAGAGAGAACTGACCGAGTGAGTTGACTGACTGCCACTCCGCAGCCGCTGTAGTTGCCGCACACTTTCACCGGCAGTTATTTCTCTCGAACGTAGATACGCAGGATACGTCTCCGTATTCAATTGCACACATGTGTCCTCCCGCCTGGGTGTGGGTACGTGAATGCAGTGCGTGCGGCATAAATTCTTCAGAAACGCATTTCCCTATACTTGCGGTTCGTTCACTCTCTTTGCGGGGGGTTAAACGGTAGACCCGCTTCGAGTGGTACGAACAAGTTCAAGTCCGATTCCTCTGGACCGGCGCCCTGCATGTCACCCTGGTTATGAGGTGCAGCAGCGTTTCGAGTAAATGTTACCAACGACACGTCAGTTTTATTCGTGCACAAAACACACCGCACCGCGCACTTTTCGTTTTTTATAGTTTCAAATTTCCGCGAGTTTGCTTCGTTTTATTTTGTTCATCTCCTCTCGTACTTCCAGAAATCGTTACATCCGCCGTCAATCCCGCGAGCGTGAGACTGCTAACGTAAGTGGGGATCGACGCGACTCCCGTACCGGTAAAATACAACCTACTAACCGTCCGCCGTCTGACTCGGCCGTATTTATACGGTGCCCCCGGTGTCTACCGTCTGGCAGCACCCCCACCGTCTTTCGGAGAGTACGTCTCCCGACGCCTTATTCCCCGCAATCCCCGCGATCCCCGCCTACCTCTCTTGTAGTCGTCTTCGCCGTCGTCCGCGGCCCGACGCAACCCGACGAAACGAAACGAAACGAAACGAAACGAAACGCACCCCGCGATCCATCGAATACTCACACACGGCGCAACGACGTACGTGCGTAATGTTCGATGGGTGAGCGTCTGTAATAACAACATGCAATGAATTATTGGGCAGTTTGAGAGTAAGAAAAGAGAGAGATAGAGAGAGAGATTAGATACAACAAGCAATGGCTTCTGTGAAAAGAAAACAAACGAAACGACAAAACTGTGTGAAATTGGGGGCGAAAGGTTGTTTGGTGTTTTTATTTACTTGGCGACGTTTGTGACCGTCGCGGAATCGGCCGTTACTGATATCGTCAGTGGTTCTCGTCTTCTTCGTGATATAATACGTATTATACATAGAATTGCGAGAGATAGATCGAAACGAAAGAGTGGACAATCTTTGTTATGTCGCGGCTGGTTTTGAGGAGCGACAACACCGACGATGAGGCAGAAACACCCAACGACATAATATTACCTATATCGCGGTTATATTCTTGGCGCAGCTGTTGCGCTTATGCATATGCATATGCTGCGTTTTGTGTATTATAATAAATATACGGCGCGAGAATAGGTAAGACGATGTGTGAAGAATAACGTGTGCAATTAAATTCCGACGGACGTAGGATAATATGCCACGTGATATGCCTGCGTACTGCATATATAATGTAATGCACATTTTTTGAATTACGCATAAACCTTGTCGGTTTTTTCTTTTCCTTATTTTTTCTCCATCCTCCGCGGATAGCCGTGCAGCCTGTGAATTTTTATACGTACAAGTACTCGCGAATAATATCGTGACGCGTGTTTCTCCCGAGGACGAACGGAGTCTCGATTCGTCCGCTTGATTTTAAGATTCTTCAAATTGATGTCTTTCCACGTGTATCTCTGATTTTCGATCACACTCGATCAATGTGCCAAAGTATCGTTTCGATTTGATTAATGGAACAAGGATTAGCGGAGCGGCCGAACTGATGTGTATCTTTTATACGTCGTAGTGTTACACGATCTTTCACCGACCTGCTTGCCAGCTAGGGCTGAGAGAGAAGGGTATTTATTATACTCTGAAATCTGGCAAACGCTACTTCCACGTTACACCGCTATCCAATGTATACAGCTATAACACTCTGTATAAGTGCGTCGTAACGCATCAGCAAAAGCTCGTCTTTTATCTCTCTTTATTCTTTTCTGGCAGAAGGCGACGATACGGGGTTCAAACTAAGGTAAATTATCATTATTATTATTTCTTGTTTGTTTCTCTCTGTCTTTTTTTTTTTTTTTTTTGAAAGCAATATTATGTTGATTATGCAATGAGCGTAAAGGAGTATAGAAGAGAAAAATTAATAATATCAAGAATTTCGACGGATATGTATATTATCAATATTGCGCGAGCGTGATACATGAAATTTATTTTACAGAACGGTAGACGGTGTATGTTTTTATTTTCTCGTGATGTTATTACTGTCTCGCTTCTCTCTCTCTCTCCCTCTCTCTCTCTCTCTCTCTCTCTTTCTTTCTCATGCCTGATATAATTTTATTTTCTTCTTTTCCTCAACGTAAATATTTGACACTGTTATATATTACGGCGTCGACGGTGCATATATATGCAGGAATCGGCGGTAAAGTGGAAGATACTCGATGGATATATATACCTATAATGCAAGCGCTATAATAAAGATGTCGTTATTTCTAGTAAATATCTCTGATTTATACTCATATTATTTGTATGTGTGTAAGTGCGTGTTTAAAATATTATACATATTACGTCAACCACTTCAGTACGATATCAATAAAAGAATTATATACCCCATGTAGGTGTACAATACATGTATGTAAAATAAAATTTCTAGTATTATAATACAGAGAGTAGGTATAATATATGCATGGATGTACGTACACACATACGATACGAGGCTCGCAGAGAAGCTTGCAGTGTGACGTAGGTATGAAACGTTGAAACTAGAGGAGCATCATGGCTCGTTAAACTAATAAAAAGAAATGACAACGATGACAACAACGAGGATCACGGTTAGAAGAAGGAAAAAGGAAGCAGAAGAAGAAGAAAAATAAGAGAATGAGAAATGAGGAAACAGAAACAAGAAAAGGAGAATGACAATGGGCATTGAAAAATACATCAACACATCGCGAAACCCAAACACGCGCTGATACGCGTACAAATTATGTATAGGCATTGTGTATATTCAAGTATATTTAATGTACATACACATCTATAGGTATATACACAGTGAATTTATAACGATAGAATGATCCGTCGTCTGCTACAGTTGAATGCGCATGCGCTACAATCCGAGAGCAGTTGTTTACCAGGCTGCCAACCGTCATGAACGTAACCTCAAAAATTTCGACAACTGTCGGTGTCGAACACAACTGTCAGCGACAAATGTAAAACTTTTCGAGGTTACGTTCACGACGGTTGGTCAGCCTGGCAAACAACTGCTCTCGTATTGTAGCGCATGCGCATTCAACTGTAGCAGACGACGAACCATTGTAACGTTAGAAGTTCATTCTGTACATACATGCGACATTGTACGTATAGGTATGTATACATATGCATATACTCACGCTTGGGACAGATTGCATTATCGTTCGTAATTGTATCCCCCCTCGGTCCTGTCATCGATGATACGTAAGCAAAAATGTCCGGCGTTTGCCAAAAAGGATTTGAAACTCGTGACCGCGTACAGCCTTGTTTCGACGTCGCCGTCACCTCGGAATGTGTGCCGCGTGTGTCTTTTCTTTTTTTTTATTCCATTATTCCTTTTTGTTAAACGCACGCGAGAGAAGCTGGCAGTAATGTGACGATATCGTAGTTTAAAATATATGTATACTCATCCATGCAACAGGAATTGGATGTATGTACCTGCAGGGTAGAGAATATCTGTTGCATCATCCTGTAACCTGACCGCAAGAATGAACCGCAACTCTGAATAATACATTCGCATTGGCATCTCTGCCATTAATAATAAGTGTGCAGCATGAGGGGCGTCAAGAACATTATCCTTATTAACTCGTATAACATACCTATGTACAGAGTGATTACCAATCGACAGAGTGGTCCGTCGTCTGCTGTTGTTTAATGCGCATGCGCTAAAATTCGAGAGCGGTTGTTCGTCAGGATGACCAACCGTAATAAATTCAGATGACAGGTCACCGCCGTGCATGTAACCTTGAAAATTTTTCCAGCTGTCGGTGTTGAACACAACTGCCCGTGACGGCTGTCTAAATTTTTGAGGTTACGTTCACGACAGTTGGTCGATCTGGCAAGCAACTGGTCTCGGATTGTAGCGCATGTGCATTCAACCGTAGAAGATGACGGGTAATTCTGTCGATAAATAATCATATACATATATATGCTATATATGCATATGTATACTCTTGAAAAGGATAATGTTTTTTAGTTACCGAAAAACCGGCGTACCGAGAAAAAGTTCGGCTTTCAGATTAAGATGTAACCATCGGAGAACCTTCGTCGAATTTGCAAATTTCCATCCTACAGAGAATTGTTCGCATTCAATGTCGCGGTAAGAAATTACACGTGCTATCAAGTTGCTTGCTCGGCTACCACGGAACGAATACGGAGTATTGAAAAAACGAAAATTGTTGCGATTCGTGCTGCAAGGTAGGTGGTCTTTTCTTTCCGTTTTTTAATATCGCGAATTTCAAAAAATGTATTCATTTTAATTCGACTTAGGTTCTTCCATACGAATCTTCTTATCATGCAAACTTGGTACGAAACTATACATATAGTATATAAGGATTTGCATATATTTTTTATCACGCGCCGTGGAAACTCTGTGACTCAATGCCGTATGATTCTAGCTACATACGCAGATCTGTGATAATACAAGGTTATACTTCTTCTACCAGCAAATATATTTAAAAAAAATATGTTTGTTACGGTTAGGGTAATTAAGAAAAACACGGTTTATTGTGACGAGAGACTGTATCACAATATATCTAAATAAACGTGCACCCTATATAGATATATAAACATACGTTTGAGAGATATATATTTCAGAGTAAATCAGACGAGAATGATTGACAATATCTGCAGATTGCGAGGTAGCTTCCCCCCTCTGTTCCTCCCCCCCCCCCCCCCCGCCCTTCTATCGAGCTGTCTGACAATGAGATAAGAATTGCGAACGTGCTCGGAGATTTTCATCGCGGGTTCTTCCTTCTCTCCCCTCCCCGGCATCAGGCACAAGAGAGAAAGGTTGTAAAACCGTCATGTCGGTATATTCTACGCGAATATATTTACGCATCTATATATGTATGTTTTATATGTATAATGTATATAAAAAAAAAAACGGCTGCGCGTATATATGTACCAGGGTATCAAACATTTACTACCATGTAACCACGTGGTGGTGGTGGTGGTGGTACTGCTGCTGCTGTTGCTGATGATGATGATGATGACGACGACGATGACAACGATGACGATAAAGTCAAATGAAACAAACAATATGACACGTTTGAAACGGAAAGGCAAAACACATCATCGCAATTCGTGGGCTTTCAATCAAGTTATTATAAACTATAATAATCGAGGAATGGTGATCGGAGGTGATAAAAAACTGCGGCTGCTGCTTTCAGGTTTCACAGTCCGACTGGTCTTTGAAATTGCTGTATCGTTTACGATGTAAAGGGAGGGGGGGGGGGGGGGGAGGGGGTCATTCACCGAAATCACCGAACACGTCTTCGAACCTAAAAATAGACATGACCTGAAATAACATCATGGAATTGCCAGAATAAAATTAATTCAAAATCGGATTAAATCGTCGGAATGTCCAAGTCGCTTGTTGGTCAAACCGTCCGAAATGATTTGATATTATCTGTAAACACTTGTACTGTATTATTAAATATGATACCGCGGAGTGTTAAGAGTCTCTCGACTGGGCGAGAATCGCATCTGGAATAAAAAAAATAATGGAAAAAGTGAGAGAAAAAAAAGTAACTAGTAGCCGATATGATACGGTGGCGTTTATAAATTTAAAAATATAAAGATCCGTAGAGCCCGCGTCCATCTAAAGTTGTGCAATTATTTTTCGCTATTTTTACTCATCTTTTACTCTTTTTCGTTCGCAACGTTTCAATTATCTCGAGGCATGTGACTGGCAAACTGTGTTACATGTGCCTATACGAATATATGCATACGTACGTAATGTAAAACTCCTAAATCACTCAATCTCGGTAAGTGGGTGGTGTTTAATATGTTCACGTAATTCGAATGGCAAAAATGCTTTTCGCCTACAACGTCAGGGGCGCAGATTTGACAAAAGAAGAAGGGGGGGAAAAGCCAATATTTTTTTAGACGCACAATTATATTACCTGCTGCATCGTGTTTTATTTCCTTCTTCTTCACATTGTACGTACAGCTGATACGCGAACGTGATTAAAGTTAATAGCGATTCAAATTTAGCCAATAATTATATGCGATGTCCGTCACTTTGAAAAAGTTTTAATTCCCTCAGTGCAGTTGGCATCAACTTTCTTGTTTCTTGTCGTTAAGGAAACAGTGGTTTCGATTGGGCAAAAAATTCGGGTAAAAGTGTAAAAATAAGAGTAAGAGGAGTGAGTAACGAATCGCGCTGGACTCGGGGAGAGGGAGAAACGCCAATAAGTTAAGAACCTTGAAGTTCGTAACATTGATGTAACGATTTATTTTTAGGAAAAATTATTATTTCGCAACTGTAGGACCGTCTCAAATCGAGTAATCTATTTTTAAAAATCAAAGTGTATTTAGTTGTTGAAAATTAAACTCCTTTAAAGTCGTTCTAAATTTTCTAAACAATGATTTAAATTTTTTTTTTTTTAATTTTCAAAATATTTCGTTCCACTAACGTTACCAACTTCAATCTGGTATGAATTATTAATCTACGGAAGCACCGCGCACTTGCGGTGCAGCCACGACGATTACGACAATTGTACGCCCTTGGTGCCCCGTAAACGGGATTATGGGGGGCCCCATTCTCGTTGCACACGCACCAAATAGGTACATCCGGCACACCGGCCAGTTTTGACGGTGTCAAGGATATCACCAATTTATCCTCCCGTATAATACATCGCAAGGTATAATTGCGTGTACCTGTAGTAGCGATTGTTCGGCGTTAGGCAAGTGTACGCGATCGGCGAATATAGCATACGAGGCGTTCCACCCCGAACTGACCTACATCTAACCTTCGTCGTCGACGTTTGTTCTTTTTCTTCAAGTACGGTGTAAAGTAGTAGTACAAAAGAAAAGCATACTCTTTACGCCGTACTTAAAAATTTAAAAAGAAAAACGCCGATGGTGAGAATCAGACGTAGGTTCGTTTGGTCTCGAATGCCTCATACATATGTGTATATATTATGTATATATAACTGGACTGATAATCAGCAGTGTAATGTATGTAATACTCTGTGCAAAAAGAGAGTTTCAACGAAGATGATTTCCTGGCTAACTTCTTTTTTCAAATCGTTTCCAAAAAACATGTTTCAAGCGAAATTTTTTTCATACACCGCTCAACACTTCGATTTTTACAATTTTTACTCGCAATAAGGTTCATATTTTTAGAAAACATGTTAATAATGTAAAAAAAACAACCATTTTGCTTTAAGATAAAAATAGCGACCTCTCCTCGACATTTCCCGCGAACGACGAACTCGGACGACGAACTTCGGTGGACAACAGCTCATAACTTCGACATTTTCGCAAAAAATGACTTAAAAAAATTTGTAAATGTAATTCAAAATATCCATGAAATAATGTCAAAGTTAGATAAAACATGAATTAATTTTTACGCTCTTAAAGTATACCAAGGGGTGTTTCACTGAAGCAAAAATTGACACCACGATTGTATGTTTCATAATTACACTTCCATTTTACAGAGTAATTACGAGAGATTACTCGACGAATAATTTTACTTTGACTAATTGTAAGTAATTACTCACGATTTCTAATATTTCATACGATTTCTCAAGATTACAATAACATTTCGGTAATCCTAAATGATTTCACCGATGCTTACTAATGCAGAATTTTACTTTGATATTACTGATTTCAGGTGTGATTTCGGAGACTACAAAGCGATTTCGAACGATACTGACTGCACCACGATCCCTTGAGTGAAACAAATCCCTTCGTGCAATGACGCGTTACAAAAATTTAATTCATTTACCTGTAGGTATAATAAAAATGAAATCGAAGTCTGTAAAAAAATGGACGTGATTTCGAACACGTACAAGAAACATGAAATCGTCTCGTACAAAGCGAGATCCGCATAATCTAGGAAGTGTTCATGCCGTCGCTGTTCCACTAATTATGCCGTAACGCCGTATTTACGACCAGTGTAGAAAGTCTCCCCGGCATTCGTTTGTAAGGTGTGTTTACGTGTCTGTCCGTAAGGGATATTGCCTCTAACTCATTTCTATCGACGACGAGCTTACCGCTGCAATTTCTTCCTCGATTAAAATTACACCTAATTTTTAACGCTAAAAATAATTATATCTATATATCGTCCGTGTATAATACCTAACGTTGATTCGCATAGTTTGAATAATATTCAATTGCAGAAGGTTACGATGTCTCTTTTCTTTGTTTTTTTTTTGTTTTTTTTTCATATAAATATATAAAATTTTTAAACTTTCAGATTTTTTCTTTTCAACTCCGTTTTCGCTTATTCTTCAGGGATCATTCTGGAACAATTTATCTAGCGCAAGAACACCGCGAAGGTAACTGAGCGACCCAGTTTAACAAAATGCAAATGAATATTGACAGTAATAATAAAGACAGTTTTTGGGATATACGTTACACGTGAGAAAATAAATGAGGAAACGTTATTGTAATTGTTGACTAATGCGTCCTGTCATTATTGAAATTGAGAAACTCGGCCATTCCCTTAAAACTGCTTCCATACCATATGCACTGCAAACGTAAAAAACGTCAACAATTTTTTCATTATACTGTAGTATTAAAAAAAACCTTCATTACGATCAAAAATTTAACGGAACGATGACAGTGCCGGATATTGATTGACACATGTGCATGTAAGTTTATCGCGACATTTCATTACGTCATCGAAGAAAAAGAGCAGAAAGTAAACTTGGCAGGAAATTGTGTGTCATATTCTTTTTTCGTTGAATATTTTCTTTGCGCTACATCTGGAAGAAATGAATTGCGCGTAACGTAATTTTATACTTCTACCGAAATTAACTAGCTTCTTCTTCGTCGTCCATTGCCTGCATCTTACATCACGTTTATATTACATATAAAACGCGTATATATATACTTACAATATAACGTTATAACGAACGGATAAATATTTGTATAATTTTGCACGAAAGAGGAATTTAAATAATCAAAGGATCCAATTTAAAAAAATGTGCTTTACCCCCGTTAATTAAACGAATGAAATTATTCGAGGTGAATATAAAAAAAGTTTCCTGACGAAAAGCTGAAAAAACAAACTAAAAAGAACAAGTCTCCACATAGCTATAGAGCCAACGAATTACATTTATTCGTTCGATTTAAATGAAACTCCCAAGCAAAGCGGAAATGTCGGCGTAATTTTCTTCTTCTTTTTTCTTTCTTTCGTTATCAATTAATCAGTTTAATTAACGTACCTATATACGATAAAAACGATCGAGAACGACGACCAATTACCTCGATACATTCGGTAGGTAATTATTGAAACAAGTGTCGAGCGGTTGATTATATCACCTAAAATCGTTACACCTCGTGGATAACACAAGAGTTCAAATCGCGGTCCAGCTTCTAAATTACGAACTTTACACACGTAGATCGTAGCTGCATGCCGAAACAGGTACATTGAATATACAATATTACGTGCAACGGCACCGCTCGCCACAGATTCACCGCACAATGACACAAACCTAACAGATATGCAGGCGTGCGTGGAACGCTGGCATATCTGGAAGTTGCCGCATAGGTTGTAGCTCGAATGTAGGTATCGGCTTTTCTCGTTCCGAACGTTTTCCGACTTGATTGCAGGAGGTAGGCATCAATTATATAACGTAGGCGCCTGCCTACGTTAGACGCGAGACCGGAAACTAGGTCGGACTCGAGATTACTGTTTAACTACGACTCGACGCGGTACGTTCAACGTTCCTTTGCATATGGATTACGGAACTTGGGACTCGGTCTTGCAGGCATCCGCGGTGCATTTTCAAGGTACATAATACGATGCCGCTCCTCGATTATACCCGACTCCGTTATACGCGTACCGTGCCGATAACCCGCAATCTTTTCTCCCACGCCTTCGATACGCGGGCTTCTCTGTGCTGTTCGTTAAAACGCTGGCAGCGAAAATTTGCTCAATTTTCTCCAGTTCGCGAAGCCGTGCATATACAATTTTATAATTATTTTATTTTCGGTAAAAACTGTACCCATACGTTTTATCGTAAAGAACGGGAATTGTAAAACGAACGGTAAACTTTTCCCAATACGTTCACGTGTAGGAAAATAATCGGTCTTAAATTTTTTCTGTAAAATAACGAAGGTGAACGTCTATTTTCGATAGACGTCAATTATATTTACCGAAGTCGAAAGATGAAATATTTGCACATCCAGATGTGCGGAAATATACTCGGTAATTATAATCGTAACAAAATGTGGATATCATGCACACACCGTCACCGAACGATCAGGTTTTAGAGAAAATAGTAAGCACGAATAATTCTGCAGAGGGTGATTTTTTTCAATTTAAAATAATAACGTAGAACGTGGGATGATGTTGTGAGAGAAAAGAATTGTTACTAAAAAATACGTAACGGTTTTCAAAAGCGAGATTCAAACGTCGACGTTGTTTGCGTCTCATCTCCCGTCTACTGTAACAAAATGGTGGAAGGATTGAAAAAAGCCAGCGCGTTATACAACGTATCTCTGTGCATTGCAAAAAATAAAAAAATAAAAAAAAAATATATATATATATACATATATATATATATATATAAACGAATGAATATAGCATGAAAAAGAGCGAGAATGAGAGAGGAAAGGAGGAGGAGGTAAAATCAATAAATATTTATCCGAGAATCGTGCCACCATCCATAGCGTTGCCTCGGGGTCGGGCATCGATTTCGCGCGTTGGAAAATTACGAAAATAGTTTGACGGGTGCTATACGTATATATACATATAATGTACATACATATATGTATAGTTATGTATACACGCGAGTGTATCCAATGGCGGTTGAATATTTCATCAATTGATACGCCACGGCGAAGAATCCAACAATAAGCGATCTGATGTCAGCGGATCCTTTTCCCATATTTTATTTATATAAATTATACAGATGTAATGAGAAATTCCAAGCCATTTTCAATGTTTTTGCAACATCGGTATTACGCTCGAATACAACTTGTACCTGCATCATCGGTATAATATTATTCGTCAAGATTATGCGACCCTGCAAAGTAAGCGGTTTTCTAATTTTTCAAAACCTTTGTGACGATTGTTAGAATTTTAAAAGGTGTTTAAAAAAAGAAATTCGGAACGGTGACCGTCTGCGAACGCTGGTTAAATCAGCGTGGAATTTTTCCCATATTATACAGCAGATATCCGTTTTATTCTGTATTTCTATAGTCTCGACTTTTGCGCTCTTTACTGCATCACTTGTTACACGAACGTACAGAAGAATTAAGACGTCCGCTTTAGTGGGTTGTTGTTTTCGAGTTTCAAGATCGCCTGCATGGTCATATCTACATAATATACGATACATCGAATAAACACGTTTGTTATATGTGCGATAATAGACCGAGATAATACAGTATTGACCGAGCATATCAGCTGGGACCAACGGTCAAAGATCAGGCGACGTTGTCTTTTTCTTATTCATCGCGTTCCTAACAGCTTCTTATTTTCACGGATATTTTCTTTCGAGAAATTCTTTGCGGCGTAATTAAATTTGAAAAAATTTCATGGCGAGTTCAATCGCGAGATGCGTAACGATTCTTTTTTAATCAGTTGTTACGATTGCTACGAGCGAAGGTTACTATACGTATACTATGACTGTCGTTATTTGATGTTAATGATCGTTCAATCACGTGAGAGGTCCTTTACCTCAACGGTATCACGTTTTCTAATGCGATTTTTATATAACGAACGAATTTCCGCGTATACAAGAAACGAGAATGACGGTAATTTCGTACCGTCCAAAACTCTTCGTATTTGCATCGTTACTTGCTGTATTAATTCCACGAATTGACATACGGTGGAATAAAAAAAAGTCGAAGATAACCGTCAGCGAATTTAATATTAAATATGGGACCAGCTGTCTACAAAGAAACTTAAATATAATACAAAATTGATTATGTCTCGACCATATCTATAAAGGTCAGAGCGATAATGTGTAAAAGAAAACGAGAGATGGATATTATACGCAGCAGCAGCAGCAGCGAACGATTGACGCATACATTTTATTCACATCGTGCAACTTTCTGACAGAAATTTATCTTATTTATTGTTAAAATTTATGTCTACGATTACACGAAATATACCGGGCGTCAAAGTGTATACAATATAATATAAATTGCTTTAATTTCAATATTTAACGTTCGTCACGTGACTCACAATCGGTCATTATCGCGCAGGCTGTTCATTTGTCAAAACGACTAATCACCCATTATCGTATTACTTTTATCATCCCTCCGAACGACCCCCGCGACCCTTAATCATCTTTCCAAACGTTGTACGGACACCCGTTCAGGATACGCACGATCCAAAGTTTCGAGCGTTAGATTACACTTCCGGGCAGATAGCCATCGCAAGATCGCAGGCATCGACTCGATGCACCCCCATCGACGAAAGTTCACATCCCTTGCACAGGGCTCGGGTAGCTCCCTTTCTCCGTCTCTCTATCCCTCAAAAATTGCTGAAGATAACAAGAGGAAAATAGAGAGAAAATGTGGAAAATCAGCAAAAATTTACCGAGCCTTTAATATCCATGGCTGGTTGAAAGGCACGACACGATCATCCGCTTACCGCGTTTACTTTACACCGTCACGTATAACGACGGCTTGACTCTACCTGTGTAGCGGGCTTATTATACCACCAGCTACTGTCTGAAGCTGCAGATAACGCGAAGCGCAGACAATCGCTCGGCATTACGCGGTACAACGTAGGTTTGTAAGTGTGGACGTGCAAGTTAATTGTTATACCTGGTTATTTGCGTGGCTCGAAAAGTGCGCCACGATGCTACTACACCTGGATGTAAAGGTGTACGTACAACGCCTCGCGGTTACATCCATTCGCTGTTTTACAGACAAGTAGGATACGAATGTGCCGCACTAACGTCACGAAGGATTATTTGGCTCGGTGAATTGTGAATGACGAACAAGGAAAGAGAAACTCGTATGGAGATGTGAATTGAATGTGAGCGACGATGAGTAAGAACGTAACGCACGTGTTGTACGATTTAAGGCGATGTCCCGGTTGGACTGGAAGTTCCCTCAACGTCACAATCCTTGTACGTTTTACACCTCGGCAAGGTTATATTATACCGCGAATGCCTGATGCTGTTCTCGGGATATCGTTTGGTGGCGTATGTATTGTTTGAACGAGAAATAAGAACGACTTCTGACCTCTTGGAAGGTTGGGAGAAGAGAAAAAAAAAAGGAGAAGAAAAACAAAAAAAAAAAAACAAACAAACGTTTGAAAAGACTTCGATGAATGAAAAATGAATCTGAGCAAATTGGAATGGAACACGAGTCGAGATGCGATAAATAATTAAATGAAGGGGGTTCCCCATTATCGAGAAAGTTATAATATTTATGTGACAGCGTCGCTCGCGTGAACGGGAAAAATAGAATGCTTGTATACGCGACGAAAGAAATGTAGAAAAATCGAGTGGTAACAATTCTGCGTAAACGATGATACATATCATATCCAGACGTTTGAAACGCGATTTTCACGGTCACGATTACTGCACTCGATGTCGGACGGAGGCGGCGGTTCGTTAGCAAGCGATACGCTCTGCACGTCGGACGAATTTGGTCGTAAATCAATTTTTGATAGGCAAGATTTACTGCCGATTAGTAAGTCTTGTTATACGCGAGTACATAAATAAAATGTGTAAACATACTGCTCGAGCTTAAGGATAAACGACAGACATCAAGCCGCCTAATCTCGTCTTACGTTTGCTGTAAGTATTTAAGTCAATGCAGCCTTATCTGACAATTACAATCAAGAATCGAAGTCAAGTTCCGGCGTGGTTTTTCTCTTTTCCTCCTTCTGTATCAAGCATACTTTCAATCGCTCGTGTGCCTACGTATTCGTTTTCACAGCAATGATCCGCGTACAATTATTATCCATAGGCCACTACGACTCGGAAATATCCGTGACGTTTTCTCGAACAGATATCCCGGTGATTTCTCGCACTCGCGACTCTGCGTCAATTCCAAATTATATCCGGAAAAGACCTTGATGCAGGGTTGAGGTTAGGAATCTGAAAAGTTCCGAATTACTTGGTGGCGATACTTGAAGTAAAGAAATAAAACTTTGAAGAAACAACAAAGTTTCGAATCGTCGGAAGGCCGACGCGACGGTTCAAAATTCCAGGTACGATAGAGCAAAGTTCTGAAAAATAAAGTTTCGATACAGCGTAGTTTTCTTAACGAGCGGATGTAAAAGATCAGAGAAACCGAAAATCAGAATGACCAGGATTCCGGACGTAAAAATATCGAAAATCCAAAACAGAAAAAGCTCGAAGCGATGAAATCTCAACAATCCAAAAATTCACAAAACTGAAAACTTGGAGTTACGCCTTTTCGACATATTGTCCTTTCGAAATTTTAAGCATCGAGTTTCAGACCACATCTCTACTTTAAGTTTCACCACAAAAAAAATTCGGAATTTGGCGCTATCGTGACGTTTCAAATTCGAAACTTCAACCCAGCCCCGAGACTTGTAGCGAAAAAGATTTTCGTTACTTAACGAGACTGTTGAAGATACGTACGTAGGTTGTACGTACAGACAATGCGGCGTGATCTGTTCCACGCGTGCACAGCGTATACCGGTATTAAGATCTAGCGATATTAGGAGACTGGCAGTTGCAAAGTGACATACTTGATTGCGTGCTGCGTGCATTGTAAACGCGATAGTGCAAGGCAAGTGTGCCGTTTAATACTCACGGTTACGCAGCGGATCATCTTTGACGTACACTATATGGAGCATGGTTGGAAGTAGGTTGGAGGGGTTTCATACCTACCGGTATTTATCCTACGTATATACGGCGGGTATGCATCCGCTGTATACATCACGTACTCGCGTACATACACATGTGCGCACATGTAAGCGCAACTCGTTTTTCAGGATAATTTTATTCCAAGAATCGAGAACGTTCACCCAAGATGTGCCATTGATGACGGACATTATACCTACAGTTTAAAACCAAGGTATACTCACCTGTAATCAGAAAAAACAAAGAAGAAGGTGATCAATGCACAAAAGTCATTATCCGAGCGCGGGTATGAAAGTAAAGTGTACAGTTTGAATCTCGCGTTTCGATTCCTCGACACCATTCGTCAATCGCATAAACATCGATGATAATTCTTCAGCGTCATTCGATACAAGCGTTTTACAATCAGCCAAAAAATATATTATCCCCGACAATTAATGACTTTCCGTCTGTATAACCAAGCTATAAAAAATCGTTCCATCAAATAGTTTCTCACACATAGACGCGTACGCGTAGTTATCGTACATCAAAAGCGTTTGATGCACAATTACGAGCCGACTATTTTATCGGGCGCAGTTAACGTATCGGACGTCGGATCGGATCGGCCAAGTCGACAACGATCTTTCGCTTTACGGTAGCGTTGGCGTAGCTCAAACAACGTGTCATCGTTGTGGCGGCCCTGCGAAAACACGCCGGCACCGTATACCTATAATTCGTGTTGTTTGATCAGGCGAGGATTTATTTACCGCAATTTACGAGCGGGCCGAGTCGAAAAACACAGGCTTCCGTAGAGAGCATCCACCCACGATGCACGATGCGTTAAACGGAATCGCGCGTATATACGTATGCGGCCTCTGAACGTTACTCGTTGTACTTACGAGTGCAATACATCTAACGGAGATAGGTATATAAATAAAATACCGGATGCCGCAGGTTACTCTGCCCGTAACACACAAACTCGCACCGTTTGACGAATCGTCATCCAGGCTTTGGTCAGTTCCTACGTACCTCACACGCCATGTGTTTGAACCGCTCTATGGCGAGAGCGGCCGATGAGCGACTTGGAACGATGCGATTATGCTTAATCGCAGCCGGAAATTGCTGATATTACACTCGATTCGGATCGGTGGGAATGTCTGTACGATACATACGATTCCCCGATCACGCGTGCAGCGATGTATCGTCACTTGTACCGGCATCGTTGTGTAACGTATTACACCTACATCCGACGTTTTGTAATTGGTTTGTTGTAGCGGTGTGACTGTGGTATAGCTACATGTGTGGGTTAGGAAGATATAGCCTGCAGCCCATCCGAGACGGAGGGCCATCTGTTCACACGAATCAAACAAATTGGAAATATTTTAACATCCAGTCTCTGTAACACATGTGCGTATTTGCATTCGAACGACATTAAACTCTGTGTTTGGATGTATAACGATGTTGTCACTGTATTTCTCGGAACGGTAATTAACTCTTCCTGAATCATCTCCTCAAATTATTTTACCTGCGTACTGTAGGATGTACGTGATATATTACAGAGCGTCGTAATCGGGTATTTTCTTACAGCCGGGATAAAACGCGAGTTTCGTTCGTCGTTTGCGAATTGGCCGGTTGATCGTTGAAACGGTTCGGAGCTGTTTGAAGTCCGTTCGGAAGACAAGATCGCCCGAAACGCATCGACGAACAGAAAGATTCGTGAAAATTAATGACGAACGACATTTAGAATAGAATATTAATGTTTCGAGATAACGGCGAAGACGTTTTATTCATTTTTCACTAAAAAAATTCCGGGCAGAGACGCTCTGTGCCAAGAAATGTATATAAGTGTAATTAAGTGCACGGATATTACCGAAACGGTTGATTTAGCATTGGAGATATTTCAGTAGATATTTTTGTCGGTTTCCCGAGTTGTACGAGATATAAATACCTAATAGCTCCTAATGTTGTATTAATTCTGAGAAAAATTCGTTCGAAGAGACAGAAATGCATAAAACGTTTATCTCGTTTCTTTTGCGAAAAGATTTCGAGATTTGGAAACGCTATACGTAATTTTCCCGGAGAAAACGACTTTGTATAGTTCAGAATCACCGGGTCGAAGAATACAATAAAAAAAACGTAGAAATGTAGTTGCGTGTATTAATTGGCTGATTAAATTCGGTTTTGTGATGAGTTTCGAGTTTGTGCGAAGTCAAAAATAGATAAAGGGCTACAACTTTCTCCTTTTCTCTGCCTCAAACTTCCAGGAAAAATATTTTCCTGACGAAATGCAAAATTTTTATTCGCAGTATAAGGAATACTTGACTAAATCGTTGGAAACGTGTTATTATTTCAGTTTATACTTTATTTTCACACCGATATTATCACCAAGTTTATTATTAAAATTAATCTTGTTTAATTCTAATGAATAGCGATAGCAAATTGTATCGCTTCTCGTACCTAATCAATTGAACAAAAGATTTATCGGTTATTGCAAGATATAATACCGATACAAAATATTCAAGGAATGAATAAAGCATGACGAAACTTGAAGCCTAGTTATGACTAATACGTTGTAAAGAAAAATGCAAACACACAAACTTCGAGTGAAACGGTGCCTAATACAAGACAAAATTAACGATACTTGCTATTTGTGCGAAAAATTCCATATAGTATTATTCCGTGAAATAAGTTCGGAAATTGGATGAAGGAGTAAAATTTTTGAAACCATAGCACGAACGAAGCTTCGAGAAAAATGATCTAAGGAGAAAAAGAAAAAAAACTCGTTGGATTCGATAAAACAATATATTTTTGACGAAGTAGCCCGTTTCTTTCGCGCTAAAATTACCGAGTATAATACGTATGTGTGTACTTGTGTATCATAGGTTTGTGTAAAAGCTATTAAATTGTTCCCGATAACACGGTAGATTTTCCGATAACGTCGCTTGCACGCATTAAAATTCAAATGAAAACGTCGTGTGAGTAAACGTCAACAACGGGTTTCAATCATTTGGAATATATAAAAATCATAACGATTCACCAGAGTAATCGTATATATATATATATATATTATATATATGATATTTTATATCGACCTAATGACCGATGAAGTCTTCGTGTCGTGGACGAGAAATGTAATAATAGATAAATATCTCGGACGTTATAAAAAAATTTCACAATCACTATAATTTCAGACTCGAACTTTTTACATAACCGAGATCACTTGCGCCCTCGATTTTTATCGCCAGTAATTCACGTGGCCATCTTTTTTTTTCTACTTTTTTTTTGTCTCTTGAAAACATTTCGAGCTCTGCCAACGAGACGGAGATGTAAACAAGTATATACACGTACACGTAGGTGTTGCTTATCAGGGCACGGAATAAATGTTTTTATAAGATTTATCCCAAATAACTTATATAAGTATAACGAATTCGGAGGGGAATGAATGCGAAAATAAAACATCCAGATATAAACGTGACGAACGTATATGTTGTGTAAGTATATTAAAAATATATAGGGAATGAACGTACAAGCAAAGGGAATTTAAAACCTTTGAAATCAGTGAAAAACGTTCCGATCTTATCGCGTAGCAATTAATCGAAACAGGATAATCGCAGCTCGCAATGATACCAGAGTACAAGGAAAGGATATTTAAAAATAAAACTCCGACAATAACGTTAAAGGAAATTGCGAACTGTTGGAATTCCATGAATCTTCCTCCAAAGGTAAAAAAAAAAAAAAAAAAAAATAACAGGAACAAATAATCTCCATTGAATAACGTCACTTTACTTTGCGTACAAGGGTATTCGTAGAATCATTCGAGAAATGTGATGTTTAAAGAAAATATGCACTGCGTGTTTAGACACGAGGCAACGCACAATAATACTTCGAATTTAAATTGGTTTGCGAAATGAAGGGTGTACCTACGGTGTAAACGAAACCACTGTAACGTCAACGAACCAAATATACGTAGATACGTGATCGCGAGCAGACGCGACGCTTCTCTGTAATTCGATTACGCATTCCCACGATCCTAGTGTGCCAGATCTGTGATAATAACGGGCAATGCGATGCGATGCACGTTGATTGAATCGCGAGAGATGGATAGACACAACGGATAGGAAGAAGAGAAAAGGTGGAAAAAAAAAAAAAGAGGCAGGTCCTTGTCGGAGCGATTCGATGGGTGGGCGAGGCTTCGCGAAATGACAACTGCACCCACACACGCGGATTGACAAGCCTTTGTTCCCACGCGTTAACAGGCGGTGAAAATACGTCGGCATATTAAGCAGGTGTGAGTCGTCCACGCCTATGTATACCTATAATAATAGAGAGGTGCATGTGTCCGTTAATTGAGCATTTTATAAGGTACCAGAGCGACCTCGGATGGATTGGCATCAAAAACGAGGACACGATTCAAGAAGCCCGACTTCCTTGAGTCCGGCGTTCGGTTTGTTAGTTATTATTTCGCACTCGTTTGAATTTCTTTATAATTTTTGCGCCTCTCTCTTTTTTCTTCCTTCTTCTTTTTCTTTTCTTCCGCCACTTTTCAAGTTTACTTTTACTTTCACTTCCGTCTCTTTCTCTCTCTCTCTCACTCGGCGTTCGCTGAAATAATAATATATTAATCCTCGACAATCTTTTCTGCAGCCCGTGTGTGTGTGTGTGTGTGTGTGTGTGTGTAATGATATACGACTGCACGTTTCGCGTACAAACGCTTCTTGCCTCAACGCGACTGCTGTCCTTCCACCCGTTAAATCGACGCTTCAATTTAACGCCCAATTGAGTAATTATCATTTATACGCCAGGCGAAACGAGCTATAAATTACGATCTAATTCATTTCACGTTGCGTATCGCCATGCAGCAGCGCCGCGGGTATATAAGCAGAATTCTAATTGTACTCGTTAGCCACACTTGTATGTCACACCCACCCACATATAGCTGTATTCACGCATACATATGCCTGCTTACACACGCGTGTATTATTATTGGGCACGCGCACACACGCGCACATATATATATATATATATATATATATATACGGCGTTATAATGTATTTATGTAATGGGATTGTAATAAAATATCTAATGATAATGAGAAAATAAAAACACTGATCTAGCGAGCTAGACGCTGCGCGCAGAGGCGCCGTCGGCGCGATAATTGATAAGAAGAATATATGGATACATGCATATAGATACAAAGATACATGGATGTGTAGTAGTATATCCTTATATAGACATCACCTTGTTAAACGCGACTCTGAATGAAATTATGCATCGAGTATAAAATGACCGCGGTTTCACTTGGACGGAAAGTTGTCTCCGCCTAATTTGACTAATAATATGTGTGTCATACGTACCGTTTAGTCGAGTAATTAATGTATAATTCATGGTCATTTCATTGTCAGTAACAGGAAAACGTAAGGAGTGAAGAAAATAAAATAAAACAGATTTCAAAGATACCGTGCAAAGTTTACAAAATGAAGAAAAAATTCGAAATCCGCGGCTTGAGATCAACCGAAAACGACTCGTTGGAATAAATCTAATTTACACCGATGTATGGAATGCAGTTTGGCAAATTTTCGCAGAAAAATTGTACAACGCCCGTTACATATTTATTTATACACCTTACGTATTTTTCATTGCAAATTTACAAGTCCGCCAAACTATGTTATACCCGCACGTTTCATTGAATCCCCTTTCCCTGTTATATCGAAGATTAAAATCAAGGGAAATATTAGCTCATTTCGACCGAAATTAAGCACACATTTTTATGCGTAATTTTTTTTATCGCCTTACTATCATACCTACATCTAAGAACGCGGGTCTGTGGAACAGGTGTCGTCATGTAATCCACGGCTTTACAGACTGAATAGGTTGGCACGAATGTGTTATATACGTTATACCCTGCACTGCACCGCACATCGGCGTTACATGTGTCGTTACGATGGTGTGTATTATACGAATTACAGTCGCACGCGTAACGCGAAACAACGCGCGTTATATATCAGGCACATATTGCTGCTCGATTCGTCGCAAGAGGTTCGTACATACACCTACCTACGCGCATGTAACATAAAATCGACGGTGTTGAAATGTCGCGACACGCAGCCGGTGAGAAAAAAAATTTTTTATACTTTTCACTACTGTAATTGTAGTCATTCGCTTTGATTGTCAATTTTTATAACCGTAACCGAAAAACATTTTAATATATATTATAATTTCGATAATAGAATGAAAATTTCATCAACTTTCTACCCGTAACTATAATAGAAAGAATCGAATATGGTATGTGTTACATACTCTTTATATTATGTATATTCTTTTTGATCACGCAGGTATAATTATTATACTTGTGTATACATTTTTGTCTATCCAGATGTTGCAGCGATAATTCAATGTTGATGGGACGATAAATCGATGTTAAGATCTATAATCGTTCATCTGACAAAAGTACAAGTAACGACGAAAAAAAAAACCACTGATTTTTAACGCGTTCCAACAAAGATATCCAAGCAAGCCGACGATGCAAATTCGGTTACAGAATTTCCTACAAGTTTGCACGTAAACCGCAAGGAATGAAATTTTTCTCAGCGCATAAATAATTGCTGTAACTGCTATTGCAAACGGTCCTTAGCAGCAAACGTTCGCCGTCTTCCCAAGGGTGTGTAGCTCTCCCTATATTTCCGCGGCCTCACTCCACCCCCGTCCAATTTACAGAGATGTTTAAACTCTCTCACCTCGTAAGCGTGCAGCACACATATGCTCGTATCCTCGCCCCGCCAATTACCGTAATTGCGACTTGAAAGTGTTTAATTGAAAGCCGGCGACGCGAGGGGCGTGTATAAAATAATAAGAGTAAGCTTTTTGTTTATTTAAATTAGCATTCAGGCTTCAACGAGTATCCCCAAGATTGTTATTTTCTTCGACGAAAATACAGCCCACGCATTTTTAATTGTTAATCGTTCGCTCGATGCATTCTCCTCCTCCTCCTCCTACTCTTCTTCCTTTTCCTCGTCGTCGTTGCACGCTTTTTACACGCCACCGGTTGTACATGTGTGCAAATACCCCGAGGACAACTGCACATGACCTACATTTGTCACGGTCAATCCGAGTCGCAATATTTCACGGAGATGCGGTAAAACGGATGATGTACGCATGCATTTCCGGAGGTCCTCGCGGCTAGTTCAGATTCTCAACTGTAGAAGCCGAACGGAAATCGCATCGCGATTACGGATAATTTCTAATGCAAGGCTGTGCAAAAAAAAAAATAAATAATGTAATTTTGTCTAATCGTCGGGTCGCAGATTCGACTAATTATTATTCAGTTCGGATATCGGACAATTGAAAATGTCGCCCAATTAACCTTTCGCTCAACGATTCATGTAAATTTTCTTTATTACAATATCGACTGACTCGAATTATATATCGGTGTAATTATATTATTGGTTAATAATCGCGTTTTTTTTAAATTTTTTTTAGAATAGTGAATAATTTAGCCAACAATTACATCACTGCGCTATTGCGGCGCGGTTGAAGCAGTAACTTTGAAACCGCTATAATATTACATCGTAATAAATTAAATTAATAAATCGTGAAAACAAATCACTTTATTTCACTACATCGTTACACGGGCGATAAAATTGATAATATTTTTTGTTGAAGTTACTTTGTACATACTTACGTATAACAATTAAAGGTATCACAGCTTGGCATCTGACAGCCGAGGGGAAAATAACTCACTGAATTGATGTGTCAATTTTTTCTTTGTCAATTAATGCAGAATTACTGAGTTAACCAGAATCAACTGAATTATTAAAAATTGACTGAAATAACGATAATTAACTGAGAAATAACTGAATGACGGAGAAATTAAGTCAAGTTGATTTGAATTAGTGCCAGAATTATCCGTTTATATAGCATAAAAAAATGAAATCGAAATAAAACAGTACAGTTGAATTTAAAAAAATTAATTTCAACAGGAATTACAAAAAGGACGAGTTGAAATTGTTTTAAACTCACTTCTATCACAGTGAATTATCGATAATTATCTAGAAAAAAAATTAAGTTGCAATGCATGAATTGATTTAAATTAATTCAAGTCAAAAAATTATTGTATCACTCAAATTTCAATTTATTTCTGCCTCTACAACTTGTCGGGTACAAGTTTTTCATTTTCCGGGTTGCCTGGATTTATAATTGACTCGTTGATACAATAGTTACGTCCCACGGCCTGGGTCGCGATAGTCGTCAACAACAATAACAATAAACATTGTTCAATAAAAATTCGAAATCGCTACGTAAACACACATACAGTAGCGCTAAAAAGTATTTTGACAATATGAAATTCGTTATTACTTTGATCCGTGATTCTTCTTTTTTTTTCTTTAATTTAACATTATTTTTTAACGAACGAGAGTCAAATTTATACAATTATGTAGAACATCGAATTTCCTTGAATAAAAAATATCATTGATTCTTGTATTTTATATTCGTACCTAATCAACCCAACTTCTATCTCTGTCAAAATACTATCGAGCGCTACTGTATGTATACATACACAATATTCAAAGAATCGTTATAATAATAATGTTAACAATAATGATAACAATAATATACGAGCCTGATTATAATTAATTCCGTATAAATTAACTGCACCTGTGCAGACGCGACGACAAGATTTCATCTTGAAATTGTTTTTCTTTGAAATCTCCTTATCTGTATAATTTGCAGAATTTACAACACATCGCGCCGAGAGAATCCACATATTCCGCATACATCGCCGCATGTTATACACGATACGCGTCGGCGCGTAACGAAAAAATTTCACGCGAATTTCGATAGTCCCCGTAGCGAGCTGGAGAAGAGGAGCGCTATTGTATATCTTTCCACCTGTCAGCAATCTCCCGTTTTCTCCTGGTACGTATGTGACACACGTTACTCCAATTTCTTATCTTCGGCAACGACCTCGATAAAATTATTCTCGGTAAAAATTTTAATGTAATTTTTTCTTGCTTCTGTTTGATAAAAGAATGAGTCGTTATCGTTAGTCACAATATTAATTTCTAGTTCGAAATTCGAATTGGATGTTATCCTGTTTTTCTCTGTGAACTTGGAACCTGCAGTGTGAGAATGGGAAATTCGAGGGTTGTGTCATGGTCAGCCTAGAGCAGTTTGTTTTTTCCGTGGGTACGTCAAGCACGGTCCTGTTAAAGTCACGCGTTTCTCCCTTGTACAATAAAGAGGTAGCGAAACCTTGTTACACATGGATAAAAAGCACGTGGTTGTGCAGAAAACATTTGAACAGGTGTCGTCGCAGTACTGTGTCGATATAAGACCTTATTATATGTTTCAGCAGATAGAGAGAAAGAGAGAAAATGACAGAGAGAGAGAGAGGGAGAGAGAATTCGCATACGCATACAATGTACTCGCGGTGTCGTATACCTACACGATAGGATAAATTGTGGATGTACAACGTATAATAATGTATATACCTGACATACGCGGGATTAAAAATAGCGATTACATAAATCGACAAGACGTCGCGTCGCGTCGGTTGTGTTAAATGAATTTTTACAATCTCCTTGGACCAGTTTTATTTTTATTTTAAACGCACAATTGCAATTAATACTTAATGCACGTGTATACGCAATGTGTTGTGGTTATTCGCGAATGTAAACCTGCCCACTGTCCCAGCGTTACCGAGAATGCACCATTGCCCCTTCGTTCCGATTCATGCTAAATAAGCGTCACTCACTCGCGACTCTTAACACGGCGCAACGATCCAAGGTCGAGAGGGTTAAGTGCGATGATTTAAATTATAAGTTCAAAGACTTTTTCTTTCCTCTTTACCATTCTATACTTCGTACGTATCTCTTTCTCTCTCTCTCTCACTCTCTATTTGTGTTTCTGTGGGTGTTCGATCGTTATACATATATGTATACATACAATAATTCACAATTGCAATATCATTCGAGGGCCGTGAGTATGATAATAAATGCATGTATCTGCACTGTGCGTGAATGCACAAAGTGACGCTAAAATTAGGATAGAGATTAATAACTATATAATGAGTGTAAAGAAACGAGCTATTTCTAGTCTCCCGGTACTTTTATATGAAATTCTTGCTTTGGATTAAAGTTATACGTATACAAAGCATTTCACCCTAAACCGATCTACGTATGACACCAAGATGGAAGTGAAAAGGGAGAAAAATTGAATTAAATATGATTTTACATTTTTTTAATTTATATTTAATTCGATTTCGCGGAATGCCTTATACATGTATAATTATCGGTCCGGTGTAGATCGATCAGGTATTTATTACAGCGGGAAAGCGATATTGTAACACGGTAGCTGTAATCAAATCGATTCTTAACGCGATTGTTGATTGAATTTTTATCA
Source organism: Neodiprion fabricii (assembly GCF_021155785.1). NCBI lineage: Eukaryota > Metazoa > Arthropoda > Insecta > Hymenoptera > Diprionidae > Neodiprion > Neodiprion fabricii. Next base: position 32,491,431 of record NC_060240.1, read on the forward strand.
CGAGACAAAATTAATTACGATTCACTTGGCTGTTGCGCGAATAACGTTACATGGAGTTGGTGGAATACTCGAAATGCGTACATGACACAAACTTCCGAACGAAAAACTACATCAATATTCAATACTTGGCGTTCCAATGTTTTAATTCAAAGGAAAAATAACTCCATACAATAAGCCACAACGAATAATTTAACTTTTCCTCGGCGCACAAATTCGTTGTTACATCACGTTAGATTTTCATTCCATTTTTATTTTTTCCAACAATGCTCTATGCCCAACGAAAGAAAATAAAAATATATTGGATACTACTTGGACAGTCTAGACTTCAATCGATTGATGTATAGAGCAGAAATAACAGCAAAAAGATCTTTCGAAATAATAGTGGTAAAAACTATACAGTAAACGTAGAAATGTTACAGAGGTCAGCACGCATTTCTTCGTCGGCCGAGGAGTGAGTTCGAATCGTTTAAATGACCGTCTGCGAGTGCGGGAGGCAACAAGATAAATCTATAGTTATTGTTATAGTTATAGTTATACACACCCACACGCAATGATTTGCGAGAGAGTTTCCATAGTCTTTTGGCACTGCGTTCGGTTATCCACGCGCATAAGGATTATACGGGCCGTTTGTCGTACCGTGTTCGTGGCTATTCGCCATTGCTTGTGTATACGTACATTCATGCATACATACATATACATATGTTCTACGCACAGTGTGCGGAATAAGAAGAGATCGCGTCCCGAGACAGACTGGACGTATTATCGCGCGATAACTGTCAGTCACAGCCAGATATATGAGTATATATTACGTATATACGTGTATAAGGATACAGCGTAACACGGCACGTGCGCGTTACTCCCGTTACTCGTATATTTGGCGAACTAATCGCCAGTTTCTGGGTGATTTTACGCTACGGCATATTTACGTTACAACCCCCATAAATTGCCCGGCTGATGTATCGAATCAATTGTTGCCCCGCGGTTGTTATTATTATTATAATTTTGAGTTATACATGACTGCGATTTATTAACGCGTTGACGGTTATAATAGAGAAACTCTACCTATTCATCACGTATGTAAATTCTACAATGTATGCACGTATGGTACGTAATTTTCCGTATATATTAAACGTGCAGCACATCGTGTAAACTGCAGAAATACTATGTTGTGTAATAAAGAGGCAAACTTGGTCTTTTCGGGTCGAGGGTTAGTTTGCAATATGAGTCGTAGGTGAGTCGAAGACTAATATTTCAAACTTATGTATGATTCTTGTTATGTATGTATAACTCGAGTATGTTACGCGGTTTTTCACAAATCGCGAAATTGAGGTTAGGGTCGCGTAACGTCAGATTTGTTCGCGACAGCGCATGCGCGCAGTGTAGAAAGTGCCAGTTTAAATACCCGCGCATGCGCATTCGCGGACTCACTGTACCATTATAGAAGCGGGTACTTTGTGTACGGAAAATACGCATGGAAAAACGCATAAAATATGCTCGCGTTATATAAACATATTTTGTCTTCGTCCTGATTTACATTTTGAGGGGGTTATAAAAACCGCACCAATTTCGAAACCGTGTATTTGAGAAAGAAATAAAAATTTCACGGATCTTCAAACGCGAAAGGAAAGGTTTCTTCTACTACTTTCGAACAATAAAAAGTTCCTGAAACTCATTTCATCGCCTTCAAATTTCATTCGCGTTTTAAATCGATCCGATTTATTTATATTTTTTTTGCCAAAATTAAGACGATGCACGATATCCAGAAGCTTTGTTATATCAAGTTTAATATCATTGGTTTGTTTATTCTAGATTCGTATACAAAGGCTGATACGTGTAGCGCAAAGAGAAGTAATTGAATTGACGTATTTTTACCCTCACCGGGTTTTTTTTAAATATATTCAGTAGCAAACATCGAGCTTACATTGAAAATACAAACTACAATAAAATCTGGGTTAAAAAAGAACCGTTAATCTATAAAGATTCAGCGATAGTGAAAATCCAGGGCATGCAATTATTTGAAACCTAACCACGTCGAATAAACGACTTGATTAATGCTCGCCGATGAAAAATGCGGTGCAGGGATAATTTCCCAATTCTCAGTCTCGATTTAACGCGTGTTGTAAATCCACGCGAAAACATCCTGATCCGCGGATTTTCGAGTCACGTATTTAGGCCAACAGACACACAATCAGACACTGGGTGCGAGTGAGTGAGGAGGAGGAAACAAAAACGCGTCCAGATCCCAGGATATCATTGTACGAAAAGACACAAAGGTTAAAAAAATACCTCGACTTTAATGCGCTATAATACTGCGTGAATTATGTGTACCGTATGTATTTATATGGTTTGTTTATCCACGGTCCACTTTGTGTTGCATTACGTATGTACGATATACATACCTATGTATATGTATCTATATTAATTCTATATACAGCGCACTCTCTCAATAGGGCCGCAACAATACAAGACGGCAAGCGATTTTCCAGGAATCGGGCCCCCCCCCCCCCCATTATTGCGAAAAAGTCGCAAAATCTCTTATTAGAGCGCAGCCTCTCTTGTTTACATCGTTTGGACTCCAAATTCATTTCGCGTGTCAAAATTTTATTAACACATCCGTTTAAATGGGAATAAGTTTGTTTACATGGTAATAGAAATGACAGAACCATTGCATTTGTTGCGCAGCCCATTGAGAGAGTTGTACTTCGTGGATAAACTTGGGCAGTGTAAAATATCGTCCATGCTGTTCTTCACATCCCTGGGCGTAGTGTGATATTATTATTTCTCCCGCAGTTTGAATGTATATGTATTAAATATACCCATATTATACACATACCGTGTGTGTGCTAATAATGTTGTACTCCGTAACATTCATCTCAATTACCGTTATACATGTGTACAACACAACGTTTCACTGTAGATATATACCTATAACCTTTCCCACCGACACGGCGATGCGTTAAACCGTATTATTATACGTATAGCTCTGTACATGACACATTGACCACTTCGTTAATTCCAACAATTCGTCCAATTTGACCCCGTAATATGTGCATGCAGTACACAGCGCGAAAATGTCGGAGAACCGCGGTGGCATAAATTATGTATAATTATTATACCATGCCCATTGGCTTTTAAATGCTTTTGTAAACATTGCTATCCTGTACAGAGTGAGTAGCTAACGGTCGAATGGTCCAATGCGCATGCGCTAAAGTTCTAGAGCAAAGACAGTAATTTTGTCAGGACCACCAACATTTTTGAGGTTACGTATATAGCGGCGACCTGTCATCTGAACTTACGACGGTTGGTCAACCTGACAAAACAACTGTTTTTGCTCTAGAATTTTCGCGCATGCGCGTTGGACCATTCGACCATTAGGTACTCACTGTGTAAATTACTATTATACATATTGTATTGTGCGGTATTAAAACATATATATATATATATATTACACGTAAAAACGCGAGGCGTGCCGAATTTGATTTCAATAATACATATTAAATTCCCTCCGTGTAATCCGTGTCTTATGGTATATTGTAGTCAGACTATGTGCTAAAAACAACGTTGCAAACTTCAGCCTAATTAAAAATACAAGTATCTATGTATGTATCGTGCATTTCACCTAATTATAGGCAATGCAGGGTACAAGTTTACTCTGAGAAGCTCCGAGTTTCGGCATCAGCCGCGTGCCAACAACAAACAAATGAACAGCGTAGCTGCTCAGAGTGAACGTGAACCTTACGATGCGCGTTCACAAAAACGTTCGGAATGAGAAATATCGTGTACTCACTGCCATGTAAATCCTCCGGTGATTCCCTCCCGAAGACGATCCCGGAGGCTGCGTTGCCTCGAGGGTCCGGTTCCGACGGGTGGTGCACTCGAGGAAGACTGATCGGCGCCAGGTACACCCTGAATGGTAACGCCGCTCGAAGATCCGGTCGGCGGCTGATCGCCGCTGCCAGGAAGCAGCGCCATTATTCAGCCGTTGCAGGACTTCCCGATCCTTCCACAGACCGCCTTAGGATGTCCCTTTGCCCGGAAGTGAGCGCGCATTCGCCTTTCCGATCGCGGTTCAGTCCCCTCGCGTTTTCGCAAAAATGCCGCTGCACCACCTGCAATCGAGGACGATACCTATAACTGCGCACCGAATTTTTATCCGAGAGTTTTACTGCCGCGTGGAAACGCCGGAGAAGCAATTCGAACACCCGCGACTCGTACAACGACTAATAATATCGCTTATGCGACGACCGTAGGATTATTCGTTGCCAGCTGTCATTACAAAGATATCACCTAGCCGATGCCTCTCGGCCGTGTTTATGTCCGGCGCCTTTGGCACCATCGCTCGTCTTGTTTTCCTCCGATCGGACAGATTATACACGTCGAAACGATTTCTCCCCCTTGTGCCTGCCTCGATTCTCAGCCTCGTTTCGCTCGCACTTGTAATAAGGGACAATTATACGTGCCGATGACGCAATCGAGCGATTACCTACAATCGATAAAACGGGAGATAACGACACCGGCCATCGTTACCCGTGTTACCATTTTCGTACTCGAAATTGCGCGTAGCGCTTTCACATTTTTTATACCCTTGAGTTTGGGACGTTTGGATTTTAACGACGACACGTTTATTCTGTTCCCTGCGACAATTAAACGAACCACGCGTATAATAATAGCGAATAACTCGAGGATTGTATGCATTGTGTGTGTGTGTGTGTGTGTGTGTTCTTGTGAAGGGCATTCTTAGGATAAGCGAAATATCTCCCCGTCCCTTTCAGCTTGGGTCGGTGCTCCTGGGGTTTCGAGTAATTGTACGTAAATACCGCGAGCTGGGTACACAATCTCGCATATTCTGCAAAATGAATGACTGGCCGACAACAATTTGCTGACAAAGACCAAATTTAAATTCACAGTTTAGGGCTGTGCACGTTTGTTATATTATTGTACCAACGTATACCCAGATGTGTTTTCATCCCGCGCTTAATTGTCTTCTGTTATAATTTTTATAAACTTCTTTCTGTTCTATTAATTACACGCTTCCGATCTACATGTAATACGTAATAACGCATGCGCAGGGTTTTGTCGTCAGTTTGAAAGAATTTTTATATAAAAAAAACCGCGAACGGAGAAATCTGTGCACCATTGTTATACTACATACGAGAATCTTTATAGAGCCAAAAATTTGTAAGATTTTTGCGTTATGTTTGTAGAAATTATTATACATATACTTCTCAACGAAAAAATCTCTCTTGAGTTGAACTGTTTTTGCGCTCTTGGATCTATGATTCAACAGCTTGGCGAATTAAAACGGCGTCATCTCAACTTCTTTCCATTTACATTTGAACCGCGCATAAACCGGGGATAATATTAGCTTTATAAATAAAAGAGACGAGCTCAACAACTTCCTGTGGAATTCAGGGAACGGATATATGCGAAAACAAACTTGTGACTTTTACCGCAAAAAATCGTTCACATTGAAAAGCAAATGATCATATTCCCCGCAGTTATACACAGGTATACACATTACTAGTCAATTCTTCGAAATTTCCGTATGTATATATGTACATAAACATTATACGAAATTTTTTGGAATACCGCCAAAATGATTTCGCCGCGACTAATTTTTGAATCCATGAAAGGTTGCACAGATGAATTCCCGATTAAACTTGATCCTTCTCTTCGTATTCCATCAAAGTTCCCCAATTCAAACGACAGTGAATCGCGGATGTTGCGGATACCTCGTAGTAACATCGACCCGCCATAAAGTGAAAAATCTCTGTATACGTATCTGGAATGAAGAAAGAAAAGAGGCGGGCTCGCACAATCCTACTCGTAGGTGCGGAGCAGCTGTTGCGGCCCGTCGCTCTCCGTCGCTCTCGTCCTCGAAAAAACATCCCTAACTTCCTCGTTCTGCCCCCTCAGGTATTGATCGTCCTTCTCGCCGCCGGTAACCAGGCCGACATTACCACCCCCACCCCCCATCCCACTCCCACCTACGCCACCACCGGCACCCGGCAACAAACCGAAACGGCTGCACCTTCCAGAAACCAACAGACATCGGTATGTATTTATATTCTATAGACTTATTACGAACAGCGATCCAGATCTCTTATTATTCCTTCATCTTCGTCGCGTGCGAGGGATATTCCAGGTTTTGATATTTTTTTTTTTTTTATTTTTGGCTACGGATATATTGGGAAGTATCAAGTTCATGGGTAAGTATAACAACAACGGGATGGTTGAGTCGATACCGAACCGTGCGTCGGATCGGTGTATATCAGGCTATTTAATTTGCTCCATTTCTACCTTTCGATTCGTCCTTTTCGACACATTATAATGTACACAATATATACGCTGCGTCGAGTAATATCAGTAGAAAAGCGCCAATTAATTCCTGACTCATTGAAATTTTTGAACCTTTGCCAATTTTTCAACACATAATATCTATCCGTCATCGTTTACTCGATCGTGTAAGCGCGAGTGCTTTAGTTGAATTATCGTATAAATAATAATAATGTAAAATGTTTGAATTGAATGAGAAAAAAAAAACCTGTTCAAAATGTAGACGTCGCGGTTCTACGTGTATACGTACGTAAAGTACGTGCCTACTTAACGATACGCATATATGTGTATACTACACCCGTGCATAGATCGATGTAGGTGACGGATGGATCGGCGGTGGGTCTCGAACGAAGAGATGTACGAACCGCTGGGGGGTGGGGGGTCGTTTCATGGCTCGAAGGAGAGAACTAGGCGCGTATCGATTCGGCGGGGTGAGCGGCGATGAGAAGGGGAGGACGAAACGGGGGCGAAGGAACCGCCGATTGACCGACATACCGCAGTGTTCAACCTATTTCTCCGTTCATGCCGTTACCTGTGTAGGTGCTTTGTATCTTACGGACACAGGCAAGATGACGAAGACGCCCCCCCCCCCCCCCCCCCCTCCGAGAAGAATCGACTCGCGCGGTTTTTACCCCGCGGATATAGGTGGGTATATACCTATTACCTACGTACATAACGGCTCCCTCATCAATGTCCTTCGCACCGCGCTCCTATCGAAGATTACGTACCCTGAACCCGGCCGAATATCCCCATTCACTCGAGTGGCGTTAAACGAGCTTTAAAGACAATGTCACGCGCCGTCGTACCGAGTGCTCGCGACATCGATGGTTCTCTGTTTTACTACACAGATGATGCATCCCCCCCACCCCCCATCATCATCGTCATCCTCCTCCCGTTCGTTCTCGGCAACGCGGTGAGTTTTAAGGGGTGCTAAATCCTGAGGAGGGTAAAAAGCACCTTTTGTTTTCGAGACTGCGTCACCACGCAGCAATCCTTTTTATGCTCCGATGGTCAGATTTGAACTTTCGTTATACACCTATAATACGGTATCGACGGAGGTCGGGTTTTATTATCAGAGGACGATCTCGTGATTCGCGGTCGTGTTGTTCTTGCATGTAAAGTAATATTCATTTATGCCGTAAACTTTTCGGCTCACTTGTTCTCGTTCCGAAACAAGATGCGAGTTCGATTCTTTACAAATTAGGTAACGATAACTGGAGATGAGGTCGACGTGAGAGATTGGAAGTCATTGTTAGATAATTCGTATAGAATCGAACTCGCATTTTGTTTCGGACCGAGAACAAGTTAGCCGGAAGGTTAAGGCTTTAATGAATATTATTTTGCATACCCGTATCTCTAAACACTAAAGCATAGTTCGTGACATAACGTTTAGTCGAAATTACCTCCACTTTTTGTTCCCGTTTTTACACAAGTTGCGTGCAATCGATTGTTTTTCTTCAACACAGGACCTCGCGGAATCCTTATGGGAATTGGCTCTCATTGAAATTGGCTGTAATTTTAGTATGTTGAAGTACGTACCTTCCCGACCAATAGTTCTCACTGGTACAAGTGTGAAAAATCCGTAGCTTCCGAGATACAGGCCTCGAAAGGGAGGCGTGCGGATTTTTTGTTACCTCTCGATTGCGCGATTTTGACGAATTACAAGGCTTCAAGGGAACTTGAAATCAAACAAATCACTCAAAAAGTTACACGGTCGATTTTCAAAGATAGGCAGAAAGCTGCGATTGATTCCATCAATGAATTTATTCCATCCACGAACTCGCTGGTTTACCGGCAGGAACTGCAAGGTCAGATTTCGCGCGAAGAACGAGATCCTTCGGCTCTTGCAATAATCGACTTGCCCTGTTTTACACGCGTGTACGGAGTCACTGCGAATCGGCTGTGCAGTTTTTCGGTGTGATATGTGTTATTTCAGGTCCCCTTGAAGCTTTGTAATTCAAGAAAGCTGCGTAATTTAGAGATAGCAAACTAAGGATTTTTACACTTGTGCGTGTGAGAACTTTTTTCAGGAGAGCATATACTACAACATACTAAAATTTAAGCCAATTCCCATAAGGATTTTACGGGGTCCCTTGTAAAGATGAATTTGACCCTTGTTCGGAATTTTCGGGTTTTCAAGTGGACGCTTCCAAATCCTGCGTGTCGTTATACGTATACTATGTAAAAACAAAATACTCTCCTGACGATACGCGAGAACTTCCATCAATGGAATGATAATATTATCGGGTTATACTCAAGTATTTGCCGTTTGTGAAGCGTTAATTGTTGTACATACAATATCTGAATTTGCTCCCGCTATCGTCGTCGGTTACACTTCTCTACGTGTCATAGCATATAGTACGCTGTAACCGTTTTGTTAATGCAAAATCGATTAGGTCGGTTTTATCTTCGTATAAATCATACAGTCGTGATAAGTCCGACTACTGCGTGCAATATCGTGACAGGCTGTCCGGGCGAGCACGCCTGTCGACGTTCGTACCTCGTTCAATGTATCTCGTCCTATCTGACACTTAGAGTTTTTTCTATTACATGAATTATTAGGCTCAAAGTACGACGATTCGGTCAACAATACCAAACAATCGTCGATCCAGATTCCGGATGTCAATTTAGATAATCGTAGAGTAAATGGGGGCAAAACTGTCAACTGCACCTCGGCTAAAATTGTGAAAACTTGTATCTAATTCCTTATAAAAACGACTCGAAGAGAAGAAATTTGTGGAAAGTAAACAGCAATTTTTGTTTGCAAAAAAATCTCCATCTTCTCTCGGGTTTACGCATACTTTGCTTTTCTTGTTTCCTGCATATTAGTGCCTCGGACAGTGTGAACTTTATACAAATTGTTCGAAAAATCAACCGCGACCCTTGTGAGTCAGTGCCAATTCATTCGCACAGTATTTACTTAAACTCCATCGTACGCAATTTGCAGCTTGATTATCGCGTTTGCAGAAAATTAGGATCATACAATGGCACGCATAGTTTTGCAGGTGTAGAATCGCCAGAAAAATTGGAAAGACATGTTTCATGGAACGCGTGAAATTATTGCGATGAACAGGTTAGCGAATGTACAGTGAAGCTGAACGTTTCCAGGGTGGCGAAAAATTTTTGGGAAAAACATTCCATGATATTTTTAGTTTTTCCAGGACCTAAAACATAATTTTCCCTGACATTTTGACAGTTCGAGTAAGGAAACTTGTTACTTGAAAATATCATTTCTAATTCCCATGATTGAAAACTGATATTTTCAGTTTTTTCCATGACTAAATTAAAAATCCCCTGACAATTCCAGGTTTTCCAGGTATGTGGACCCCTGGTTTCTTTGCATTTGAACGATTTGAAGCTTCATATTTTACAACTACCCTGTACATATCTGGTTAGTTGAACGTCAAGTGCAAGATTCACAGGAGATGAATTATCGCTCATCGATGAGCATCTCCCTTTCTTACCTAACTATTATAAGTACCTGGTATATATATTTTGTGTACATATCTTATTTCACCGTTTGATTATAGCGGTGGCTACGTAACGGAATATAACGTAACGTAACGTAACAGAAATATATCAGGTAGGAAAGGGTTACAAGGGGGAGATGGAGCGAGAGTAAGTTATAAGGAAGAATGTTGCATAATCCGCAGGTTTCGCGAAGACAATCAGGAATCCATTAAACCGTCGTCGCCGCGGCCGATCGGCCGGAGGTATAAGAGAGTCCGTAGCGGGCCGTAGTTCTCGCGTAACATTGTTTGATTAAATAAGAAGCCAATTGAGCCCCATCATCCAATTACTCGTGAATGTGGGTGGGAGTGGAGGGGGCTGGGGAAGGGGGAGGGAAGAATTGGATACCGGCCCCTGCACCTCCTCTCTCTACGTCGAGGAAATTCGTCATCATACCAGTTGCCGCTTAACCGATAGGTATGTACGTACGTACGTACTTATACGTACAGGCATGTAACTACATAGTGCGTACCTATAGGTATGTCAGTGCGAACTGTGCCTACGCGTAGAACCGTCCTGTACAAACGCATACACACATTCCAGAGCTGGAAATTCGTCACTTCCACCCCGTCTTACAGGATCCCGTTTGATCGTTTCGCTCTGCAGGGTGTGGTATTAGATTCTCTGATTATTAGCTAGTCGACGTCATTCCGTATCACTATATATATATCTAAGGTTTCTAAAGAGGAATGGTGCAGAACGAAGAGACGATTTCGCGTCAATGTTAAAGTATAAAAATTTACGCAGCATTCACGACGGGTGGACGTAAAGTTTATCTTTTCAATTCAATCCGTAGGTACCGAATCCCATGGACAAGTTAACACCTCGTGTATTTCAAAGATCTTAGAAACTCATCGTCCCGACGACATTGCGTACGTATTAGATATATGTACATACGTATGTATTCGCGAACTTTTCCGCTGCAGCTTCTCGCATTCAGGCACAAGTCAGACATCTGCTCTCGGATTTTTGAGGGGTGGGAATGTGCAGAAGGCCCGAACCGTATGCGCGGTCCTCGACGTTCGCAGTCGGTCAGAACGGAGGCGACATTGACCTTGTCTCGCTCTTTGCCCTGTCCATCGGCTCTTCGTAGCGTGTATGCATAGGTATATGTGTGTTAGGGGGATTCGGTGTGATCCTACGACGCATAACGCATCTACGTACGTACATGCGTAAATGACACATTCCAAAAGTCGAGCAACACGTTTTCAGCCATATCCCCCCCCCCCCCCCCCCCTCCGCCCGCCTCCCCTCGTCGACCAACCTCACGAGCCTATAGCTATCGAGCAGGAATGCGAAAACGATCGATCCTCGCTACCAAGGTCACGTTCGATCGAGCTCGGACTTTTCGCATCCGCGACTCTGGTTTTGCGGCGAAACTGCGGGGAGGAAGGCGATCAATCCGCTAAAGTCTCGAGAAATTATAGAGGGTGGCTTCGACTCACGTTGCGTATTTTAGAATTAGGACTAATTCTCCCTGCACGCGGTGAAACAAAATTCACGGGGATTATCTTCCTCCTCCGGAAGATCTTGAATTTATTTCGCAAGGTGTTCGCGGGCAGCTGTGATAGGATACGATCGCGATCCACGCTTTATTCACACACGGGCACTACGTTCTTTCACTCGAAGTGGTGATCAGTCGGATCGCGCCCTTGGCAGGGCTCGGGACCCGCGCGTAGGTGTTGTCCTCGGAACACTGCTCGTCGTCCTCGTCGACGTTCGCGAACCCTCGACCCCGCTCCCCGAATCGCCGAACGGCGAACGGCGCACGCCGACTCCCGTCTACGTGCATATACGTATAGGTGTGTAGGTATATAGATAAATAGGTATATATTCGACTAGGCGGCGCAAAGTTCGAACCCCCGATTACAGGCGTGTGAGCCTCCATCGTCCAAGGATCGCGGCACGCGCCACCCTTAAATTAACGCGCCATTAAGCCGTGACGACTAATCGCGGGATTAAGGCAGCCGCCTTATCTGTTATCTTTATATTTTCACATCGATGCGGCCGTTTTCGGTCTGCGGACATATGTAGATAGACGCGTCGCCTCCACTAGACGAAAAAATCATTTTACGCCACGGGCCCAATCTCAACCAGCTATTCCGTGACCGAGTCAACGGGACGATCGATGCTATCCCGATGATGTCCGTTGTACGATGTGCCTCCAGATATTGTTAATTCATGAAGCTTGAGCTAGCGGACAAACGTGTGACACCTTTTTGGAATCCGAAAATGCAGATCAGTTTTATTATAATAATTCTGTAAAGGTATCGGGGGTTCAAGCTGTTTCACAAAATTTTGATTTTCCGACTTTAGCTATACCTTATTCGAATGCGCATTGGAACGTTTTGCTGCTAGTTTTTTCAGTTTCCTCACGTTTCGGGAAGTCAATTTTTTAACGTAAATATGAATAAATTATACTTTCTTACAGCGATCCATCATTGAGCGTCGAATCGGTATCCACGGCTTATTCGTCTCGCAAATAATTCCTCCTTCCTATAATCGACCAAGTATTTTAGTGTGATTACGTATGCAAAGCGTACAAGTAATAATAAATGTACACGTCGTCGATACGTGAGTCAGACGATCGGAGTCTTTCATTATTTTCGAATTTATATATAATGTATAACGTGGACTTACAACCGTCTCGTCTTTACTGCGAACGGTCTTTACAATTTCGCGAGTTTTTTGTTCCAAGCGTAAGCTCACTTGCAAACGTATATATAATATATACACTTGGGCAGCGCGATAACGAACGAGCAGATTGATTGATAGTTCTTCGGTTATCGAAAGTAAACTGTACATACACACATACGTACAGCAGATTGTTCGAGAATCCATTTTCACGAAACGATATTAAAGTTAAATTAAACTGTGGTTGGGCCGTCGGCCTTGCTCTCACTGTTGCTGTCTAATTTTTGCGAATCCCGCTCACCCTTTTAAAATATATCAACGTCGGGAGAAGAAGATCGGATCACACGTGAACCACCCTCGTCTAGAACAGATTCGTGGCTTTTACTTACATTTCTTTACTCAATCTTCCAGCTTTCGTTTGTCTCCCGTTGACGAAATCCTGGATCCGCAGCCCCGTTACGAATCTCGAACCTCGGGACGAGTCAGTTTTCAGTTTAAATACGCGAAAACTGACGCGTGTCGAACTTGTCGTCACACTTTGCCTGGCGTCTTTTCTTTTTCTCCGACGATCATGCACACAGATATTTACGAAACTCGACGAGAGAAGAGAATAAAAATAGAAAAAAAGAAAAAACAAAAACACGCGAGAGACACCAACAGCCCGCGTTGCAACGATACGCAATCACGCAGGGACCCGAATGAAGTCCGGTTTAAATTCTAATATTCAACGCATTTACTCGGCGGCATTCGGTTGGCCCTGCACATATGTATCGCGAAAGGCAAAGACCATAGAACGACGAGCACATTCTCGAGACGAACGACACACACGTTGCATCCGTCTTTTTCTACGGCTCTGTTTTCTCGCCGTGGAATCGCCCTCTCGCAGTCACTCTCGGCACGTTCGTCTCGACGGCGGTGACGGTCCGTTGTCGAGAGTTAAAAGAGGAAGAAAAAAGACCGAGGAGAATATATATGACAACGTCATACAGGGTAACCTGCACTTTTGCGCCGCGTACACCTCTACGATCTGTCTCCGTGTAACGTAACGACGAACAACATGACGCGCACCTTTTCACAACTCGGCTCTTTTACTTTTGGTATTAAAATCGGTCCTTTATCTTTGGAAAAATAAGAATCGGCGAACAATAATACGTACCCGCGATTCTCTCATCATCGATCGTTCCCGCACCTTGTATACGTACACATGTATGTATAATTGCATGCCTACATGCCACCTTGCCCGGCGTCTCTAAAAAACACAAACAACTGGCGCCATCTCACGGGGGGCTTTGGAACACGGAATGAAATCTGCCCGCCGTCAATTGTTTGTTTGTTTTTGGTACGTGGGGGAGTTTATTCATTAGCACGAGTGAGCAGATAGCAGAAATCTGATAACCATAACACCGTGGAATGAAAACCAAAGTACGAGAAGAAGAACAATAAGAATAATAGTAGACGGCAGCGGGAAGAACAAATGCGAGAACTCACATTTATATATACGTATGCTTATCATTTCTTTATATCTTCACTAGAGTTCAAATGTACATTTGTTATCGGCGATCAGTGGTCAGGGTCCGCGTAATGTGTGTCTCTCTCTCACGGACACACGTTTGAATTACATCCAGTAAGCGTGTTTCTCACACTAACTCTGCTTTGGCTTATCCTCGGACGATTTTGCCTGCGAAAAACGATACAATTGCATTTATACCTTCATTATTGGTAGATTTATAGGAATGTCGGTGCTTCGACTTACCTCTTTAGATTCCGACAAGTATTCCGACGCTTTGCTGGCTAGGTTGCCGATGGTCTCTCCTGCCACTGCTCCCGTCTCTACTACCTGATCAAAGAGCCCGTTAAGCGACGTCGGTATCTTCAGCTTAGGAAGTTCTGGAAATTGGATCTCCAACTGCTCGTCTCCCGGTTTAACTGAAAATTTCTTCCTTTTCTTTCTGTATTTTGAACATTTCCGATATAGCTTATGACTCCTGGGATTTGGAATTTTGGGGTAGGATAGGGACCTGGTGGTTTCATTGTGTCGCTAATGTTGCTCTTTACTTTTGCATGTTTCTTTGTGTGCTAGTAACGTTGCAACTTTCTGGCTCCTTATCCAGGGGATCTTCCGTATCTAGTTTATCGAGGAAGTAAAGAGGATAGGAATTGTCAAAGATATTCGGAAAACTTTTAAACTGTATGCCGGTATATACTCACTTCCGTAAGCAAAGTTGTAACCTATGTTTGCGTAATGTTTGGCAAGATCAACCCCTTCTGCGGCTTGTTTTGGGTAACAGAGCGAGGCCACGAGCAGACCACCCGTGGTTGTGTACAACGTTTTCTTGAACGCACCGCCTCGGAGGCTCAGTATTAGACCAGAAAGAGCTCCGATCCCGATCGCTCCCATTCGTGGCAAAACATTGCTCTCCTCCTTCAGGTACTCGTAGAGGGCTGTAGAAAAGACGAATCGTTATGAAGATGAGAGTTTTGTTACACGACCGTGTCTGTCCATGTGTAATAATTTTTTAAACCTTGCAGTAAAAGTCAACGGAGAATACAATAGTTTGCTGAAAAATTAAATTTTGATTTTGCACAGCATTTTGCAATATTTTATAACTAACCACCTCCGCTGTCCATGTATTTATTTTTGAAACCAAATTTATATTCGCGTCTAACTGTTTTACAAGTTCTTGAAAGGTAATTGTGACTTGATTGCGGAAAACATTGCGTAAGTGAGAAATCTATTCTTTGAAATGGGTGTTTTGAACTCTCTCTACAGGATGGCTGAGTTCTCGATAGACAGGATTTCAAAAGCAATTTCTCGTTATTCTTTACAGCGAAGTCAGTTACCAAATCCAGATAATAATCATAGCAGACATATTTGATGTAAATCATTTTAAAATAGATATTCCCAACTAAATCTTATTTCAAGATTTTTCCATGATCCTCTGTTGCAAAGTGGAATTCTCAACTAGAATTACCTTAATTTTCAGCGAACATCTTATAGCTACATAAATTTGTTTACTGAATGTATATTTAGAAATATTTAAGAAGATGGGAGAAAAATTGTCATAAGAATCGGATCGAAGGAAAAATTGTTTCATGCAATTCATCATGGGTCGAACCTGGTATGCTCCTTGCATCTTTGAGCAACATTTTTTTATACTGTACATGTCGAACATTGTCTGGATCCATTATAAAAGTCCTTATTAACCAGACACGACGGGTATCATATGGAAAATTTTTTCTTCGTCATTTATTTTCTTACAAATTGGAGTAGCTGGAATATGAACAAATAACGTTTGATTGCGAGTCTAGCAGATGCTAAGGACCTACGGCAGTGATGTTCTGCTTCAAATTTGAATTTCCGTTGTTTACAGTGATATGAATAAGTACATCGACTTACATTCACTGTGTGCAACTCCTGTATCTATTTTGTCTGTAATAGATTCGGTAATATGTTGATACTGCGTGAAAACACCAGACAAGGACTTCCTGATCGTGCCAAAACCCTGTTCCAAGTATGACGGCTCACAACTGACAGGTGTGGGGCTGAAACAATGCATGTCTAGTTTAGAACATCATGAATCTTGATAATGTAAGCAACCTGAGAAAAATTATGTCTAATACTGCTGATACTTGTGCTGAAATAATTCACACATTTTATGGCTGAACCAACGTTATGAAGTGCGGGATAAAGGGGGACGCGATCGAAAGGATGCCTTACTGGGTTCGTTTGCTCTGAGGGACGTCGAGTCAGATATCCAAGCATCAATTGCAGGCTTGACTGAAAACAATTCTGAGCGTTGATCAATTACTTGCTTTACCATTGGTCCACTTTTGACGGTGAGCCAAGCGTATATATCGGCAACTCGGAGGGGCGAATCAACTTCTTTTCGTCTAGTTCGCAAGGCGTTGGACAATTTGACGGAGGAGGGGCTGGCTTGAGGATCGGTGTCGCTGCGCACAGCCCACAAGGCATCAGGAATTTCTTGAAAAACTTGAGTAACAACAATTGTTAAAAATATGAATTGAAAATAGAATTGGAAATCGGAGTACTGATAAAATTGATATAAAAATTTGAAATTAAATGTCTTTCTACTCCGTCACGCAATATTTACCTTGATTCCGTGCATGTTGGTCGACGGATTATTTCTCTTCTACTTATACCGAAAGGTCGGATAACCTATCAAGAGTGTCACTGGTCAGTCAGCTGTACCAGCAGACATTCACGTGACGTAATCAACGAAGAATATTCTTGATCGGAACAAGCGGAACGGGCGGAACGCGGACCCGATTGTTTAAATTTAATGTCCGCGTGATGTTGGGAAAAAATTTCACAACAAGCTGCGATTCGGATATGCACGATTCCAACGGTTGTGAAATATCAATATGCGAGGTAACGAGAATTTGAAACGGATGTTTTTCGATGCTATTAACGCTATGTGTGTATAATTAACGGTAAAAACATTTTCCCTCTTCGCAGTGTCAATCACGCATGTAAGTGAAGATGAAAAAAACAATTGACCTTGTTTTTACAACTCTCGACTTGTTCGTTATTCCTTTTCTTTTACGTTGTCTCTTTCCGTCAATTATTAGCCACATGTTGTGCGCTTGTACAACTATTGCATACCCGTTATACATCGTCCTGCATCTTGAAGAATTATCTTATCTTTTCCTCAATACCGACATTGAACTCATGGACGATCCATGCGCACAGCATCGCTGAAATGGGTCTTAATAATGACGTGATAAAGATACGTACTTTAACGCCGGTTCGGCCAAATTCGACCAAAGTTCCTGGTTGGTAGTCGTCGCAACGATCGACCGGCTCTCGACAAGTTATGTCTTTACCAAAAATATTGCCAACCGTTTTTTCCAAAATACTGTGCACGATGTCCTTCATCCTCCGTTATATTGGTTCTTAATTTTTCGCTCACGTCTTACATATCAAACTAATAATTTACCATTTGGATTTGTTCCGTGTTCAGGTTGAATTTCGGGTTGGGTCGTTCAAATATGGCGGGTTCGTCGCAGACCGTTTCCAGCTTTCCACTCGGCTCGTGGTCCACCGTCCGCGTTCCTATCGAGCAAAACGTCGGAACGCAGCGTAAACGCCATAAACGCACGTATGTCGGAGTTTGACGGCGCATTTGACTTTTCTGGTCGAATAAACACATTGGGATATTACAAAAGTTGATTACCAAATTCACGGTACGAGGATAAAGCGATGGCACTATCGACCAGTCCAATTTCACCGTCGGTTGACCTCAGCTCTTATCGTGACCAGCACTTTAAGGTTCGTACTTCGATCACTCTACGCTAACATAACCTGTTCAATAACATTATTCGACGTATTAAAAAACATTATTACTCCTCCTTTAGGGATCTCGAGTTGAACAGGACCGACTATTAAGGAACTCGACGACTCTGTACATTGGTAATCTCTCGTTTTACACTACAGAGGAGCAGATATATGAACTATTTTCAAAGTGCGGAGATATTAGACGAATTATTATGGGACTGGATAAGTACAAAAAAACTCCATGTGGATTTTGCTTTGTCGAGTACTATTTGAGACCTGATGCGGAAAACTGTATGCGATATGTTAATGGGACCCGTTTAGACGATAGAATTATACGTACGGATTGGGACGCTGGGTTCATCGAAGGCAGACAGTATGGTCGAGGAAAGACAGGTGGTCAGGTAAGATACTTTATTCTATACCTGAATATTGGGGAACTTGAATACGGGGTACCGACTAATTCTGCCAGTCAGGAAACTTATCTAATAGTTTGAATTGATTTTAAGATTCAAGTTGATACTTTAACATGTTGCGTGAGTTACTATAATGATTGATAATTTTCATCTAATTACCAGGTCAGAGACGAGTACAGATCCGACTTTGACGGTGGCAGAGGTGGCTATGGAAAAATAATCCAACAAAAAGTAACACCCGTTGTGGATGGGGCATTTGGTCGATGAAGTACACACCTATGGATGACAATCACATTTGATCATGATCGGTGATGTGCGTATTGTTTAATTCTATTCATTGACAAGTACAGGCATATTGTGATGAATATACAAAGTTTTGGGGTGACAAAGAACTTTCGTGTGCGAAAGAGTTATTCTATCTGGTTCTCCTTATTTCATTTATTTATATTTGTGTAAGTAATTAAATGATTCATGTTTCGTGACAAACGGAAGAAAGGTTTTCACACCCACAATATGCACGTAAAAAAACTTTATTCCTACGGATATTATATTTAATATGTATAACGTACACGCGCGATACAATTTTGGTTGACAGTTGAAGATTTTTTGGTTTTTATTAATTATTATATTTTGTACAGAAAAGACACACGTATATTCGCACATTATACATTACAATTATATATGCATATCGTATTGTTCTGGATATAAGCCGAGGTTTTTTTGTCGTTGACAGCAGCCGCCAAAATCGTCGTCGTCTAATACGCGGACCAGTCTTCTGTACGTGTAATCAAGAAAAACATCCTGAAATACTGTCGCAGAATTCGGCGACCGCTTATACTCTGAACAGTACTGTATATATATATATGTATGTACACGGCAGGACTCGAGAGGGATTCTTTGGTTATAATTCGTTCTTTTCGCGTCTTTTAGTATCAGAAATGAAGCTTCGGCGATATAACTTGTCCAATCATAATATTAATGTTATTAATGGTAGGCACCGGTTAAAATAATAATAATAATAGTAATGCTAAAATTAATAACAATAATCTTATCGTTTCTTATTGACGGGTAGCCCCGTAACATCAACAATTTTCAAAGTACCGCGTGAATATATGTGATGTATACGATTGTGCTTGTATTCCGTTTCAAAGAATACCGCACAGTCTCCGCGGTGCCGGTTTTTTCAGCACGGATCTAATCCCCTCTACAAATACCTCTTCCAGTCCCTCTGACTTTATTGCCGAACATTCGACGTATTTGTAGGCCTTGATTCTCTTCTTCATCTTCTTACATTCTGCCGGTGTTATTACATCCGTGTCCTCCCTGTTCCTCAGGTCACCCTTGGTGCCTATCCAAGATGTATGATAAATAGTTTTAAGTGGAATCTAAAGTCTGATCAGTTGTTGGCAAACACACATCACTCGTAGCAGCATAATGCGGAATATTGAATACTTGAAATATTTATTACGCACTTACCGACAAGGACAATTGGCACGTTCGGACAGTGGTGCTTGATTTCCGGATACCATTTGCTGGCTACGTTTTCGTACGAACTGCGCGCACTTATCGAAAAGCACAGGAGAAAACAATCCGTCTAAAATGAATATCGTAGTTTGGTTCGCAAAAAATATAATACGGGATTTTTGTAGTGTTAAAAACTTGATAGAATTTTCAACTACAGACGTAATTGAAATTGTAAACCTACGTTCGGGTACGACAAAGGCCTAAGCCTTTCGTAATCCTCTTGACCGGCTGTGTCCCAAAGCACCATATTGAACTCCTGTCCATCTACGCATATGTTGTCTGCATAGTTGTCGAACCTGGACGAAAGAAATGTTGAAAGTAACTGAAAGTATAGCTGATCTCTTTTCTGTTTACACTAAAAATATGTGATCACAGCATTGCGGTAAGGAATTGCAGATGTTCCTAGAATTGGAGCCCTTTCTTTCGCAAATCTTGACATGAACATGAATTACATATCAAATTATTTATTTTTTAAAACTTTCATTGCAATGAATTCGAATCAGAAAGAAATGGAAAACTTTTAATATTAAATTAAGGGTTGAAATTCATCAGACAGTGTCTTTTAGTCTATGAAAAATTGTATAAAGTTTGGTAATAGAACTGATTCGATTTGATTTGAAATTAGGGAATTAGTATGTCCGATTTATTTGATGTTTCTTGATGCTTACACTGTGGGAACGTATTCGGTGGGGAATTTCTTGGATGTGTATGTGATAAGCATGCAGGTCTTACCGACCATGCCGTCACCAACCGCAGTGACCTTTATCGGTCGTATCCGAGACACCATACTCGCGTCCTCTGAAACAAAGAAGAGAATTTCCGGTTCCCGTAAACTCGTTAATTATCGTTCATTCGCTGATACGGAGTGAAGACTTGACACTCTGATCGTAAAACTTTATTCTCGCACTTGACGAACTCTTTAAAGAACGGTCGGAAATCGATTACCGCTTAAAATTCATCCTGACTACAACTGCGTCGCACGTTCATTTTATCAACAGTTTTTTGGGCCGGTTGACAATTTAACCCTTTAACGGCCAAGCCTTTTTCCCCTTTAAAAAAAAAAAACATTTCTTCCAACCGTTTGAAATTTTTCTCAATCAAAATATTTGAAAAATTACACCTTTTAAAAATACGATTTTTCTGTTTTCATCCTTAAACAAAAAGGTTTTCAAATGAAATTATTCAGTGAAAATTTTCTTTACCGTGCGTTACAATTTTTCAAATCATTTTACGGCTTTTAAATTCAAGTTGAAGATAACATTAAAAAAAAATAGCTGTTTCGTCATTGTCGCAAATATGCTGCAACGGCAGTCAAAGGGTTAAAAAAGAAAAACCTATGCCTTACGACCTGCAAGTTGGAACAGTTGTAGCTCCTTGTTCGTCCAGCTCGGAATTCACGCTCGGCGCGCCTTCGCAAAACCAATTCATTAGACTCGCTCGTGTCACTCATTGTCAATCTACGCATCCTGTCCTCGCACGCGCTCCGGTAGTCGTCATAGTCTCATAGTCTCTCTTATCTCCGGCTCGTTTATTGTACTTAATTCCTACGTATTACCATCCCTCGCAACGCGCGGCCCTCGGAGCAAAGCACTTGTGCTCGCCTGTGTGGAATAGCAAATATTACACCTACGGAGTCGGTGCGTTCAAGTATCTCCTGCATTGCATACGATGCATACGATGCATATTGGCAGACGGACAATCGTGATAAGCGGAAAAACGCGATGGTGACCACTTTGAGTAGGTATTTGTTTTTCAGACGAGAAAGAAGTTATCGCACGATACCGCCGCGTTTCTTCCCGTGCGGTGCAGTTTGTGTCCTCCTCTCTACCACGGTGCAAATTATTTATACGATTTTCTACGAATTTTTAGGAAAATTGGGACATTTCGTAAAATTTTGTACAAAGAATTGTTTTCCGTGAAAGATTGTAGATTTTCATGAAAATTTGTATTTTTTCAATTATAAATCTACAAGGCACTACAATTTTTAAATAACATTGACAAATAATTACGAAAAATTATGCGTATTTACAATTTTGAAAGAAATATGTAATACGAAATGGTCCAATTTCTGTAAATATGCTTAGTAGTAGAATTTTTCACCAGGGTCCCTCTCTCTTCTTAATGCTTGAAATTGTGTATAATGTTAATAACGTGAATTCTAACAGAGCCCGCATTAACTCGGGACGATTTAATTACGACGCTTACTTCATGCACGTTTGTTCTAAAACTGCAGGGACGTCCTGAGCCTCCCAAAGGCATCTTTTCAGCTACCAACAAACAGCTGTGGGTTGATAGATATAATATGATAATGAACACGCACATGCGAGTAGGACGACTGTGTGTATAAAACCGTGCTCGTCCTACATCCGGCGGGCAAGGCTCATATACTTATATGCAGTATCAATGGGCCTGTGCGGCGCCTCGCGCCGCATGACAATCAACTCTCGACCTTTTCCTTTTTCTTTTTCAACGTCCTACGATTCCTTCTCTCGGGCCGAGAGAAATTTCTTATTATCTTACATGCCGTATGATTCCGCACTGCCTGTAATACGAATCACTCGTTGGAGGACGTGTCTGTTCGTGAATCGTTATTTTCTTGATACCTAAAACTTGTGCTAATTAATCGGTGCCATGATAATTCATTCTTATACAGGCCTTGACACGAATTTTGAAAATTATGCTTCTTTTTCTACTTCGAAGATTCGTGTTTAAAGTACAGAAATTGAGGTCGGAGACATTTTCGGTGTGCCTATAAGGCGTTGATATTTTTACACTTTCTAACGTAGAATATTCAGCTGAGAAAAATAAAACTTTCTATCTTTGCGTATTATTATATACGGTACAGGCTTTAGTCAAATATGTGATAAAAATATTTGTATTTATATTTCGTAAACGTGTGTTCGAAAAATTGTTGCTTCCGTCGTATCGGAACATAGAAAATTTAAAACGCGTAGATTTACAATAGTTATAGTCCTTTGAAGTTTTCGTGCAAGTCGTATGCTCATTGTTAGACGGGAAGTAGAGACTAACGCGCGATGGATCGTTCATATATCAATATTCATTCACGAGAAGAATTTCAATGTGTTTTAAATCTGCCTTATCCATACTGTACCTCTATTTGTACACGCCTAATTCGTTTTAAGAACGTATTACACACGCGTTTTTAATTCTCAATTTATACAATGCTGTATAACTTGAGAATATACCAGGCATACAGTCTGGTTCAAAAAGTGTAGAAACTAAACAGTCATAGAACAAATGCTTGAACATTGATATTCATAAAGATCGTTCAAATAACGGTTGATTTTGGCATAAGCAGGGGAAAAAATTGGAAATAATTTAAGTACTGTGCCAGTCAAATTTAACCATCTCGATCCTTCCTGCATAACGTTTTTTTTTTACCATACATACTAATCTTCCAGCCAGACTGTACGCCCGATACATCCGTAACAGGAGTTTATTTTAACCGAGTATTTCTGTCCATAGACATCCCGTCTGCATTATAAAAGCGTTCTTAAAAAAATGTATGCGTACATGAATGGTGCCAAGACTCTTTGACGTTGCGGGTACGTAGACACTGCTCTAGGATAGGTCAGGTCGGTGACTTTGGTGCGATGCAGGTAGTCGTCACTTGGTTACATGCATGATAATAAACACGGCGCGGCCATGGCGGTCCGATAAAGAGGCGCAGCGTTCCTTCTTTCACAGAAATTATCATACGTACCTTCCGACGCTTTTCCAACGCACATCGGGCAGCCGTCGCAGCTCTTTATCCCTTGTTCGAAAGAAGCTTCACGTATATATATTACACGTTGAGCAGCTTCTTCTTTCGCCTCGTCTCGCGTCCGGCGTTCCTTATCGCGCCGTAGGTTTTTCAATCTGTTGTTTTTTTACTCCCAACGTTTTGTTTAACAGTCCCTTCCACGCGAGCTTTTTCCTCTCTATCTTTATCGCTTCCTCGGCTTTGGACCAACGGCTACATTATCGTTCACCACCTAAAACACAGCACAGATTCAGCGTTCTCGTATTTTAAATCGACCGACAACCGAGACGCTTGTTGGAATACACACTGGATACCATTATGCTCAATTAACCGTCAAAGGGATCGGCCTAGCCGCTTCGGTGCGCAGAGCTCGAAACGCGAACTGTTATACTAATTGCTCCAGCAGTAATTGGTTATATGATCGGGGGAGGCCTTATCGCGTTTCTAGCGCTGTAAGCCGGCATCGATTCGTACCAATTTCAAGTAGCAACTAATCAGATGATGATTAAAGAATATCGGGAATTAACCTGTTTTTTAATTCTTTTAATTTCATTATTTTTTTTTATTCTCACACATTTCTCCACCATGATATCATCATTGAACATGGTATGCACCCTTTTTGTCTCATATCATATAAAATTATAATGCATAATGTTGAATAAGGCGTTAAAATGAATATTTATTCTTGCTCCAAGATCGAATTATAATACTCGTAACTTGTACGTATAATCAAGGTGAATACTAAAAGATGCTAGATTCTCTGGTAACATGGTAGCTTACATGTACAAACTCACGTTCATCTCGTACCGAGAACTACTTACCTACAGCTACGTTAATTGTTGGTCATGGTGAAAAATGAGGAGAATCAAAAACCATACGGTAACCACTTATACTAGAGAAATTTCTCGCGGTGTGAAATTCACGGCCTCTGACGCATGACTAACGTTTTCATCAGGGCGGAGGGCGAGGGTCTCTGCAGAGGATGACTACGGTTCATAGAGCAAAGGACGCGCGTAATTATCCGAGCTCTGATGACGAGGCGAGAGGGAGTGAGAATTAATGTTCCCAGTATTTTGTGGTGCAATTTGAGGCGAACGACGTTACGCACATCGTATTGTCTTAATGTCGGCGTTCATAACCGCGATCATCCCTCCACCTCCTCCTCCTCCTCATCCTCATTTTCCTCATTTAATCACGCATTCGGTGACGCCCCAGCTCATTCCGGATCCGCGATCATTGCGGAACGCAGCTGCGCGATATTGCCGCAGGATGTCGAAAGGCGAGACCGAGTACCTTCCGCCTTCCCAAGAATCTCACCTACAAATATACGCGTATAAACACCCCTGTCGACCATACGACTTACGAGTATTTTCAACAAACTTGCTCCACTTTTCTTCCCTACGAGTTATACGTGCATCCCTAAGCGAAGAACCGTATCACGAAACATGTCGCGATCTCTCGTACGTCTCTCTGCTGGTGAACTTTACTCATGTATGCGTGCAGTCACTGTTTTCAGTGACGTGACGGGGAAAACCACTTCCTTTGACCGATCGTCGCCGCCCTTCCGTAGCTCGCTGCGCAGCGTCAAAACGCTTTGAACTGCTGCCGATAGAATGGAAGTTAATTTTAATTTTTTTCATTTGTATTTTACACGTCGTGTAATCGAAACAGGACAAGCTTCGTTACTTTCAGGCTTTTTATCACGTCCATTTGGCTCTTCTACAGCAGGGTAATGTTTGTTCGTATTGTTCGGTCGTTTGTTACCGAAATGTATTGGCTGAATTTGGCAGCTGACTTTCAATGGGTATAAGATTCAAAATTAGAAGCCAAAACTAACTTGAGCATAATTTTGCCAGGTTAAACGATATTCTTGGAGCCTATAAACCTCCTTTTCCCGTCAAACCGAAATTGCGTTCCCCGAAGACTTCGCCATATCCACGTACGAAAATATAACACAACCGGGATTCTCGACAACACGTTAAACGCTGGAGTTTTCTGCGATTAAACTGCGTCGTAATAACGCGTAGACTATATTTTCCCGATCAGAGTTATTGCGGTTTTTAACAAACTGAATCGGGGAAATTTGACAATCACATATGACGAGCAAGTTTATTGAAATTTTTACGGACGTAGTTTTTCGTACCTTTAGGTAGATCAGGCGAGTTTTTAGCACTTTGTTGGCTAACCGTGAATCGTGTAAATGCGCGCGCTCTGCGTATTATCTGAATGACCACATGTAAAATGCCGCAGAAGTCAGTAAAGACTTGCAGGTTTTTCACCCCGACGATAATAGTAGCCGGTACATGATTCATGTATACGTCGGAGGAATGTTTAAACATATCTGGTCAGATTAGATACATAAACCACTGCACGAATTCATTACAGACATCGTTGTGTGTCCTGTATGCATGTGGCCATTACGTTATTACAAGTGGAAAACGATGGAAATATTTCTGAATTATTGCACTGATACGTTAGAATTCTTGTCGCGAGGAATATCGCTGTAAAGTATCGACCAGGGTTGCAAATTTTTTGATGAAAAAGTAATGCATTAACCATTACTTTTTCAATTCATAATGGAAATTATTTCCATTGAAACATTAAGTTTAATGTTTTAATGAAAACACTAATGCAATTAAAAAAGTAACGCATTATTTGCAACTCTGGTATCGACGAACGAAGACGTGGCAGAAATTCTTTCCATCATCGAGCTTCACAATGCTGCAATCTTTCGGCAATGCTGTTACGCCGGGTTTAATATGCGCTAATTGCTCTGTCGCGTGTCGCTTTGACAAACCACGTTGTGCTTTTTCGGTATTACCTACATGTCACGCGAAAATTGTAACTGTCCTCATTTTTTCGTTCTATGTACAGGTACGCACGAAGCATGAATGTCGAACTCTGTTTACACGGCTTTACCCCGGCCTTGGCTCATATATGCTGGATAAAATATTTACGCCAGAAATAACCAACTGCATTGCGGTTGAAAATGGATAATTTCGGAGAGTCTGACCCTCGATTCTTCTCGCGAGTCGAACGAATCGCGAAATTGTTTCGGTATATCGGTATGGAAACGCTTTCAACTTGCGTTTCGATCCGCATTTTCACCGTTCGCCAAAGTTGCGGCAGACTGGTTCCCTCGGAAATCCAAGCAATCGGAGGATATGCGGTAGGTGGGTAACGAAAACGTGTTCTTGTCGTTATATGCCGTAGGTGCACGTGCGCATTCCTGGCATATGCATGTACGTGTATACTCGACTCGTTATCGACGATTAGGAATCCCATTTCGTTGCCAACAGCCGATCGTTAATTCCGTTCCATCGACGTCGATCGAGTTAGGAACATACGCACTGGCATATGCATCGCACAGACATCGTGTACTATATTTACGCCGGGACTTTACCACGTGTAGCGATCATTTTTCGTCTCTGTAGGTACTATACGTGTATAAAAAATGTTGCCATTCATTGTGATAGACGATCATTCTCTTTGCATACGCATAAACAGGTACGCAAACTGACTTACACACGGAGAGAATAAAAGGGCAGATTTTACTTAAAACTAAAGGAAAGGAGGGACACATCAGGTCTTTTTAGTAAAATATGCTTGGCAAAATGCAAACTTTACTTCAAAAACGGTGAACGATTCTGTGTGCGGACTAAAATCTGAAACTGAACTGAATCTACATTTATAGTAAAAATTACATTTGTCATGGGTATTATTTACCGAAAACCTTGGTGTGGCCCTCCTTTGCCCGCAGTGTTGATTAAAGTCTACTCTTTTCATTCTCTACGTGCAGCAAAGCAAGAAAATAGTAATTAAAGTAAATTCTCTAGAAGAAAAATCAGATAACGAAAAATTAGAGTTTATATCAAGTCTGGAATTTGATCGGTAATTTGCAGCAAGAGTTCATCGAACTTTAGTTCAGTTTTGAAAAACTATTACAAACTTGGCTAATAGCAGATCCTTCCATAAAAAGGTCTTTGAAATTCAATCTCGTGACAGGACTCAAGTTTTGTGGAACAGATTCTGGGACATGCTAGTATTGTAAACAGCAATACTAAGTTGAAGTACGATCCAGTGGTAAATTATCATTTCAGTTTGATATGGGGTGTAAAACGCACCACTAAAAAAACACCTAGCTAGCTGATATACGTTTGCCGGCTGCTTTGCCCTATCTAATTCAAAATTAACCTGAAAAGTCGCTGATACATATAAATTGTTTGGAAAAGCGATGGGATTATCACGTATAATTATCATATATTTCCAATTAGTCGCTGCCATCCCGATAGCAACACCACTGTGTTACATAATCGGTGAGTTTCTTATGCCGGAATGATGTGTGCCTCGGTATTCACACCTTATATCATCTCCCCCTCTGGTAACATACGACCTGCAGCCACCGCGAATAAGAGTGAGAGTGATGATCGTGAGGCTCCCGCGATCCCGTAACGTTTAAAAATAGAACAGCTGTTACGCGATGTCTGTTTTTGTTTACTGAACCTTGTTGTCAATTATGAGTTTTGATGAATATTCTATGTATACGTAAGTTCTTACGGCCAACTATGGCTATGGTTTGAAGATATGACAATGTGGTTGCGGATCTACAATGACTTGCAGCTTGAGGCGATGCAATAGCTTATAACAAATTATATTTATCGAGGAATTCTGGGAATACATTTCTTTGAATAACTCAAAATTTCATTCATGTTGATCTTTCGCGATAGATTACGTTTAGAAATTACAGTGTCATTTGAAATTTATGTACTTGAGATGCTGGCCGTTTACGGGACTCCTATTTTATTTGTTCACGAAGCAAACTCAATGCACAGCTTGCACATTCCGCGGTAGACGGAGAATTGCGAAACAGTTGGTATTTCCTTGTTTTCACAATCGTTAAGCTCAGCTATAAAAAAAACCATTTACAAAACTGCGAAGCCATACTTGCAAACGAGGAATTGTTAAAAGGCGCAGGAACCAAGGCCTGATTCTTTTCTCTCGATTCACCAAAAAAGAAAAGAAAAAAAGAAATATATTACGTTCCTCGTTTACATTCCAAACGGTGCAGCAGTTTTATTCTATCGAAATTAATATCATAAATGTATCGCTGAAGAAAATAACAAACTATAACTAAGCTCGCGTGTATCACGATTGTCGCCGATGACACACGAGATTCAGTTTGTGGTATGGAACTCGCGGTGAGATAAGATTAGCCCGAGTTGATATCGCGGAGCGAATTCTAATCTAGATCCCAGGGTACCGAGTACCAATTTTTTTAATGTCATCGCCGAGTATCGGCTAATGAGCAAAAATCACGCTTCGCCTTAGAATTCGCTTACGGTACTTTTGTTGCCTGCATTTTTACTTGCGGTGGTAAATGCAGGTGGTAAAAAATTTTCTGCAATTAGATTTCACTGGATTTCACTCGATCTGAAACGACACCTCGGCCTCCAGATGCTACCGCACTGTACAATGCACTCTTTAAGGCGCACTTCGCACGTGTAATTGATTGTAAAGCAGGACGATTAATGAACCATTCAATCGAAGTACGGATGCTGACCGCAGGATCGGCAAGCCAAGGACTAGGACACGGTGAAGGACCCTGCATCGACTCACCATCAATAATCCTCCACGCATTGGTGACACGTATTTCCCCTTGCATTCAAGTGACAAGCACAACTACTGGGCTGCGGTCCAATTCTTCCTCGCGAAATTGTTACGGCACTGATAGATAAGGACGGTTTTTTTTTATTCTTATCGATAAGAATCGAGGTACGCGCTTCGACGACTTGCAACCAACTGGCGACCAGGTATCTCACTGACTGAGTGACTGACTGACTAACTGACTGACTGACTCGCTGCCGACAATTGACAAGGAACGTGCTGCCTCCGAGAACCATGCCCCTCCACATCGACTACCCGGTAGAAAACCGCAGGACCAGCGACCACCAACATGTTCCAGGTATCCTTTCCAACACGGATGTATACAAGAGAATATATACGGATATTGTGAAAACCTTTGTCCAGCTGGGTTCGATCAGCGATGACCCACTTGCCGCAGTGAGCATGGAATTCGTAAACCAGGTATAACTTTTTCGCGGCGAGCTGATACTCCGATGTGAATTAGTCCTTCTCTAGTCGAAAGTAACGATCGGATAGAGAAATTTTTAACTAATTAACGATCAACTTTAATCGAGGAATTGTTACGCCGTTGAAATGCTGCAAAGGTGACATTTACGTAATCGGCTTTTCAAGCGCATTTATAAAACTGGTTTAAGTATCGAAATAGCAATAGAATTCAAGGATGGAATTACGCTTGCTTTACAAATTTCACAAATGCGATTTCAAATCGGAAGAATCGTATCTTAGAAGCTTTATTGGTAATATAGTAACGGTAAAAGGTTGTAAGAATAATGGCAAATAAATATGAATAGATGTTTTCGATAGTTCTCGAAAGCTTCTGACGAGTTTTTCGTGTCACACTTCAACCCTTTCGTCCGACGATTTTCATGTCAACCTTAATTACGCTCGTTGAGATTTAAGACGGGATTTTATTTCTTATTAGCAACAATGCGAAGACGGGCGATTATTCCATGCAATGAAATAACGTAGAATTATTTTCTACGGTGAGTCTACCAATCGTAAGAGCGCTGCGCATGTCTACTACACCGTCTTATCGCGACGTAGAAATGATACTCCGGGCGACTTGTCGCTTATAATTCGAATTCCAATGAAGGTAAAGAACGTATAATGGTCGCGCGGAAGAGAATCTCGCGCAAAAACGTACACGAGATTTCCGTCGCACAATGCCCCGTGCAGTCTTTTATCGAGGCTCCCGGTCACGTTGACGCATTAAAAATTCTTTCAGCAAAGACAGCTCTTGAGGGTGTCGATTGTTCGACGAGTATGGCGCAGCGCATAATTACTCATTGCACGCAATTTATTATACATGTATGTACGTACGTGGTATAGGTATTTGTACGGATAGACGTGTGTACGACACGCGAAGATGCGGGATATCGTATCGTTGTAATACCGCGAATTGGAATTCGCTCGTAATATTCATGGATGCAAAATCAGTCATAAATGAACATGAGTTTTACTCCAAATCTTGCTTCCAGTCGGCGTGGCAATTTATTCGGTGCATCGCTCCCGTTCGGCACAATTGACATTGCCTATTTTCAATCCAAATCAGTTCCATATTAATCAAAGTTCGAATTATACGACTTTGCGCGGTTCAAAATTGGCTGCAAGTTTCAATGTCAATGAGCGACACTGCAGGTTGAAAAATTCAAGGTGTCGTTGAACCCTCCGCGGGCAACTTTTTTAGCGTCGGTAAGAACGGCGTGTGGCAACGGTCGGTAACGGTAGTTCGTAGTTGTTTTAGATGTCAACAGATGTCACCGCGCGCTCATGTCGAAGCCAAACATGATTCAAACCGACACTCTCTTGCCGGTTAGCCGCTCATCGAAGAGTTCAATGGATTTGTACCTATGATTGCTCGCTTGCGTCATGCGTGCGTAGGGATCAATAATTGATTGCTCGCTGGCAGGTTGAAATATTGATCGACGTTCTCGAATCCTCTTTGTACGCGTATGCAGGGTTTTATGAATTATAGAGGTCGGGTTTGTAGTCCCGTAGACGTAAAGTGACGGATGTCGACTGTCGGTAAGTACAGCTAAATTGTGTAGTAGAATGGGTAGAGACGATAAGAGGTAAAAAGTAGTGACGATATTTTTTTTTCATCTCTGTACTACAAGTTTTATGTGTATATTCTTAGCAGAGTGTTTTTTATGCAAATAGGTTTATAAAGATTTTCAGTAAAACCTAATAATATATATTGAGAAATTACGAGGTCAGGGCTTGCAAATAACTAATTTTACACGAAACATGAACAACTAATTTTCAATTCAGGTTCCTATTGGTTGAAATTGTTATTTTTTCTTCAAAGTTATCGAAATTGTAATCAATTTCATTTGAATTTCGAATGATGTACATTTAAAATCGTTATTGTGTGGGTAAGACGATGGAACACCCTTAAAACCGCGATACAGTGCACGATTCGATGATTTTGCTTCTCACGATCAACGATTTTTTTAAAACTCGCGTAACAGTCAGAACGATTATTATTTCGGTTCCCATCATCGTTAATCACTATTTTTAATTCTTAATGTTTTTATTCGGATGAAAACTTTTCATTCAGAGTGCCGTGATTTTAAAAGAAAACTGGCGAATAGACCATCGTTAGATGTTAGTATTTTCAATTATATCTATTTGTTCAAACCGTAAAGAGACTGAGCTCCCCCCCCCCTCTTCAATTTAACGAAAGAGATTAATACCGTAATCCATATTTCCAAATCCTGTTTTCTGGAGTCACATGCAACTCTATACTTTGATATATTTTTGGTGAAACAAAAATTGCATTTTACGTTATAATTTTCAAACTGTAAATCATGTATTTTCCGGGATACGCCCGAATACGCTAATGTAAAATAAGTCGTTCACGAATCTAAATATCTCTGAAAAATTGTCCCGCGTTGGATGGATGGATGTCAGATATTTATACGTTCCTATATTTGTGTTTGACTCGCAACGGAATTGGTATACGTGATAGGTAATTGAACCGAAGCATTATAAAATTCGAACTTCTAACTTTACGGAAGTGGAAAACAAAAAAAAAATAAATAAATAAATAAAATGCTCATGGCACCTTCGACTGCTTAAATTGAATTTTTCCCTATATGAACGGTCTCTGACATTTCCAGAACTGAATATTGCAACGATTGAAAAAGATAATCGAAGAAACGAGTCACGTCAAGAGTGGTCGAATTGATTTATTTTCCGTACCCTCGCAGCGTCGGCTCGTCGCGGGTTGTGCTTTACCCAGCATGATCGGCGCAACCCTCCCATCAGTACCGCGTAAACAACTCGTACCCTTAGCCCTCTTTTAGCTCGTGTAAGGGATAGGCGTAGCCGTTTCCGTCGCCATTTTGTATAATCGTATTAGCGCGGGGCGTGTCTCGGGTGTGGGAGGGATCGACCTGAGCGATACCTGGACTGCGAAGAGGAGGAGGAGGAGGAGGAGGAGGAGGAGGAGGAGGAGGAGGAGGAGGAGGAGGAGGAGGAGGAGGAGGAGGAGGAGGAGGAGGAGGAGGAGGAGGAGGAGGAGGAGGAGGAGGAGGAGGAGGAGGAGGAGGAGGAGGAGGAGGAGGAGGAGGAGGAGGAAGAGGAGGAAGAAAGGGCTCCCGCCGCAGGAAGACCGAGCGATTCGAGCCGGGCGCGCGCATTCCCGTGTCCCCGAGTCGAGAGAGAGTCCGCGACGCGACCCAAGCGAATCGAATATATACAAACATTATAAATACACATTACGCAGAGAAACGGAGGCCCCTGCGTCCTTTGACAATACCCGAGTCCGCGTCGTTCTACGAAGGAGGAGTAGGAGTAGGATGAGGAGGAGGTGGCGGAGGGGCAGCGAGGGGGTGGGGGGGAGGGAGCGGTGAAAGAACGATGAAAGTATAATTGGCCCGATCACGTGTCGGACGTGAAAACAGCGCGTTTAGCACCCGCGAACGCCGCGCCGTTCTAGTGTGAAAATTGTACCGAGATAGAGAAAGAGAAAAAGATAAAGAGAAAGAGAGAGAGAGAGAGAGAGTGAGAGAGAGAGAAAGAGACAGAGAGGTTTTGTTTACCTTAGGCCAGTCGACACTCGTCACTCGCACGGCGTAGGACAAGCTCCGCTCTCCCGCGTTCAGGACTGACTCTCAAAGTCTCTCGTCTCGTCGATATCCTCTACGTATCCGTCACTTGTATCGCGGTGTTTTGTTCTTACGTACCACGTACGTGTGTACTTTACTGTGCGCACACACGCGACGGGAAGGAACATCGGTCAGGTGAAGAAGGCTGTTGGATTCACACTGGTCGGACTGATTTCGAACGGCGCGGACGTACGTATTTGACCGGAGTGCGGAGTGTGCCGTGTCCTGTAAACATCTCGTGTCGGGGGAGCTCGTTTATCGTTCACAAATTCAAGGATGTACGCAACGCGTTAAGACGAACAAAATAATGTGATAACCAGGTTGACGACGTGTGTGCTAATTTATGCGGTATAACTCGATATTAAACTGTGCTGCGGTATTGGATATAAATATTATATGTATATATATATATGTATATATATATGTATATATATACAAACATATATATTCGTCGGCAATCGACTCCAAGTACAACGCGGGTCATGCGGATATCGAGTTTTATCCCTACAGTGTAGCGCACGTGGCATTCCCGTGACAAATATACAAATGTGAAGAGGGGATAAAGTGTTTAACGCTTGTACGGATTAATGTGTACATGTATAGTAAAGTATAACGTATAATCGTATTGTGCAACGAAAAACGAACCGGGAAGATATTACGCCGCAATGCCGTAGGTATTGATGTTATATCTGATGACGCTGAAGAGTTGGTGCAAGTAACGCGCAGGAACTGATGCCGCAGGACGAATACGTAAAAGTATTGTCGCGAGCGTATAATCTATCCGGTATAATTAACGGCATTGGTGGCTGATTTTATGGGCAATTATTTGACGAGTGAGGTTTTTGCCGCGTGCCTTCTAGATTGTTCACGTAACTCACTGCGCGCACATGAGAGGCGGCACGCGACCCGAAATCGACGCCGCGTCGAACAGTGACGTTACGTTTGAAAGAGGAAGATAGCTGGATCGGCATCGAGGAATTTTGGAGAGACTGTGCCGCTCCGGGATACGTATGATGGATTTGAGGACGACGCAACGACGCCCAACCGACGGCCCGGTTTCCCTCCCAGGCGATCTGCACAAGACCCGGGTCGCCAAGAGCGTCTTCAGCATCCGGAGCCTCGTCGACGTTGGCGATTCCGACGGCTTCCCGTCCAAACCAGCGCAACGCTCCCTGTCGACGCCAGGTAAACACCTCGATTTTATTACACGATCTATGAATTTTGACGAGAGTCGATTTTTCCACTTTCAATTTATTGGTACACGGGTGCAAAAAAAAAAAAAAATCGTCATTTGCTTTTTATTTGAATTTTACATGTAAGCGAATAAGTTTTGATTCTGTACATCGAATAACACATAATGCAGCAGGTGGCGGCGCATTGAGATAAAAAAGCAAATTTTAGCTAATATAACTATTTTTTCTTTTATTAGCTGCGTGGACGAATTCAAAATTTGATATATAGAACCCAAACTCAAAAATCGTGTTGACCGGTGTTACAGGTGTGAACGCCGATGTTGAATTGTCAATAGTTTTTCCTGAATTTCTTCTGCGCCTTTTTTTCCACGTGTGTGGATTTCATATTTTTTAAACTCGAAAATCTGGATGATAATCGCTAGACGTTAAAAAAGTGCGGATTTTATTGACAGCCAGTAATATTGTTATGAATTATATGTAGTATACAGTTGTGAGCCTCGCAGATATATTTCAAAATTCAAGACTTTGAGACATAGGTATTTCAAATTCCGCTGTAACACTGTAATTGATATCGTTCCATTAATTAACGATAGGTACTTTGCACCTACTCATATCCTCAAAGTTGAATTGATTCAATTGACAGCGAACAATGTAAAGCAAAATGATTCGTTATGCACATTGTTCTACCACTGTGTTCTAATGTAAAGTTAAATCTTTCTTGTGTAAATGTAAACATCCTAGTCGCAACAAGGAAAATCTTTACTCCGATTAAATTAGAATGTGGATTATTCCGTCTCCTAGTATACATTTCTGTGTTGTTAAGTATTTGAAGTTGCCCAATTGTTGTTTGCACTTTTCCATCTTCCATACGCCGATGGTTGAATTTCGGCGTTGCATTGGTATATGCCCAAGCAATTGAACGGTACGAAACAATAAAAAGTGTCTCATTTATCCTGGCATACGTACCGATCGTTCAGTCATTATACATACCTATGTATTTTACATGTATACTCGCACTATTTTTTAAATTGACAATGATTCTGTACATCTACGTACATTCAGTCTTTACGGATTGAGCGAAAAATCACTTATTTTGACTGTTGCCTACGCTTACGCATCACTAACGCAAAGAAGCATCGGATAGCGTCGTTCTATACATGCAGTGCCGAGTGATCGAATATCTGGAAAAAGTTTTGTTTTACGCAAGAATAATGCCAGCAAGTGTATTCCTGTAATTCAATTACCACTTATTGCAGGCCTACGTTTCCTGGCGTTATTCTCGCATGAAACAAAAATAGAAATAAAAAATCTGGGATGTCCTGTTCGGCATTGCATGTAGAATGGCGTTGTAGGTAACTTTTTCTTTGCTTCAGGGATGCGTAAGCGTGGGCAATAACAGAATTCAGTGACATTTCACTCGGTCGGTAAGGTCTTAGTACAGTATCCTCTTAATCTATGGAACATCGTACACACGACGTATAATACGTACGTCCTTTCTTGTTCTCGCTCGCGATTAGAAACAGCAGACCTCGCTTATCCACCGACGCTTAAACTTGACTCGGCGTCAAGTACGCGCATCATAATATACGCTTAGACTCTCTAAATATGTATAACAAGAACGTACATGCAAGACGTTAGACGCGGTTCCGCGTTGTGTGTAGATTACAATCGGCAGAGCTGGAGCGTCTCGCTGTCTTGATATCACTGCCGGGGACAGGAAAAAAATTTTTCATTCTCTAGCGTGTAACTCTGTCTTAGAACCGCGTAGATGTATAATTAATGATCAAAATGGCGTCCAATTAAAAACGCATTATTATAACTTTCCGCGGGACAACGCGTGCAGGTGTGCATATGTATACATCTCACGCATTTACGTAATTTTCTCTATTCTCGCCGCTTTGTTGTCAAATCTTCTCTAGTTCTCCAAGATCTTATTCAACCCCTATCCAATTCTTCTCTGTCAAAATTCAAATCATATTTTGCAAACATTTCTTGCAATCGGTAAATTTTTAGTGTACATCTTTGTGTTTGCCATAGATTGTTATAATCGTGGTCGAAAAACTGTCGCGTGTCGCACTGTTTCAGAAATAACAGGTAGCAAACTAAATTTTACTTGTATGTAACTTCCTGTGTTAATTATACGGAGTGCAACGAACTTACGAAATCAGATTAGAGATCCGTTAAAATATGTTTCGACAATCGTGTCGTTTCGCTGACAAGTTGTAAATTTGCTGTATGTAATAAAACATCATGAATAAATTGCCGAATGATGAATAGACTGAAACGCGGTTCAAAACCGCTGAACGGCGTCATTAATATCAAAAAATTTCTGCTCGTTAATGTAAAAAATTAAGTTCATTTACGAAAATAATTACAGCGTGTCTGAAACTGCGTTTTTGCTCCATTTATCAAAGTTAGCTGATACGTTACGCTGGTCGCGTGAGATGGTCGAGCCTCTCTCGACGGACTGGGATTATCCTGTTTTGCAAATTAACTCAGATTATCTACCGAGATTATCCTGCGTTTTCAAACCACACTTCTGTACACAATGTCTTAATGGTTATTCTTATTTAGCCAAAGTTTCGTGAACTCGGCAACACGTTTCCCGTGTTGCCTGTTGATATATTTTGATCGCGTTAACACATGTATACGTTAATCTTTCATACATACCTATACTTAACTTTGCAAATTACGCTGTACAACAGAAATTATTTCTTCACTGACCTTGTCCGACGAAATGTGTATATTTCTTTCATGGGTCCAGATAGAGCTGAAAACTCTCACCTTTTACGAAAAAAATCTCAGCTTACCAGAGCATACGATAGTTGATGGTCTAAAAGTAAAGTTGTAGTCTTGATTTTTTTGTAAACAAAATGTCGTTTTTTTTTTTATAGTCAGTAGATACGTTTTTAGATCCTACTTTCGACACGATATCGCATAGAAATCGCCTGATGTATACTTCACGCTGAGTCTGAATTGAGTCGGCATGTATTCAATAACATGTATTGATGCATTATTTTGTATTCACTATACGGTTATTGGATTGCTAATATATGCTGGAGTCTGAATAACCCGAAAAAACGTTTTATGATATTGGTGAAGGGTCTCAGAAAAATTCCAAAGAGAAGTTATAATCGAAAATTGCAATGAATATCATCTCGAATGAAAGTTTATGATTTATTGAAAAAAGAGGCATTAATTATTATTCTTGAGAAAATTTGCTTTGGTATTGAAAACTCGACGGTTCGAAGTGAATTCGGCAGTCTGGTAGAATCTCACGGAATGTTTTACATTAGCCGAAGTGACAATGACAAACACGACGAAAATCATAAATTTTTTTTATTTCTCTTTATTATGAACATCTAACAATAAGAGTTGCGATGACAATCAACGTTTACCTCGACGCCATGAAGTTCGCCTTACCAAAACAGACAATATAGGATAGAGACAAAAAAAAAGAAGAACAATTTATTCGATCACAAAGACAGATTTTCGCGCGTCGTCCAGTGTTATTGTAACGCGAGAATGAAAATACACGATTACCAGTAATCCTCGTCGCCGCGACTAATTATTCAAGAAAAAAACAAATCACGATTGTATTTATGGTTTCAACGATACGCCTCGGACTTCCTTACGGTGACCGTGCGGCGGTTATCGCCCCAAGAATACGTACCTACGTACATACCTACATACATAAGGGTGTAATACAAGAGGGAGCTGCCACTCGGGCGTACGCAGTGCACAGCGTGGTATATAATGGGTGTTGACGGAAAGGCGATAGTAATTGAAAAGATAAGTAATTACCCGTTATTACCCACTGCACTGCGAGCCGTACAGAACGTATAGATATAGGTACTTATAACTAAACATTTACGTGTATATCCACGTATGCAAGCGCGCACGTAAAGTATCCAGAAACCAAGTGGGTATGTATTAAAGATACAAGTCCATCCACCATTATTAGGTATGTCGAACCTCAACGTACAGGTGCTTGTAACGCTTAAACGTGTACCTCGATACGCACACACACAAGTAGGTACGAATGTACGCATGCATGTATGATTCGCTGCCGCGTATACGTATAATTGTCCTGCGGGCGATTAATCAAATCCGGCTCTCTTTTTCCGCGATAACTGATTCCCGATTCTACACCATCGCGAAGCTGACGGATGTATAACGCAGCTTGTACGAGGTACCCTGACCGTATAAATTATATACACATAAACCGTTGTTGGTATAATCTACGGGGGAATGGCGTCGCCGGCTCGCGGCTGATTGGCCCTCGCGATTCTCGTACACGGGGTATCACGCGTATCACGATCCGTACTGTGGCACGTGATAGGCGCTACCGAAGGGGGCGAAGATCCCCTTCCTTCCTCGAACCTTGGGGGTAGTAACACGTTTGTTACGGGGGATCGGGGTACATGGAGTATTTATGCGTGGTAGATGTGTAACATGTACGAAATATTGTCAAAGTCTTGTGTATCCATCGCGCCTTCCTCGGCCTTTGTTATTGCTACTGTCAGGAGATATCCTTTTAACAAGTAACGTCTGTTACGCGTAATAAATTAACCGAGTGATTGATGACGAACGGAGACACGAGGTGTAGTCCTGACAATGAACGCTTTCTATTACATCTATGGAAACGGCTATTATTGTTTACTGGAAAATTGAATGTTGGGGAATAGTGGAAGCTCGTTGAGCTACCGCGGGTTCGGGGCTGCGAAGTTAATTGTATTTACAGCGGCGAAGAATTGAAATATCATTGTATACCTATAGGGTGAAACGCGACGTTGACTCCGATCGGGAGTACCTGGTCCATCGGCTTTTAGATGGGGAGCTTCGGCTGTGTAAGTTCCTGTAATTGCGGAAAACCAGTCGGACGCTTTGCGAATCTGAGAATGAATAAATCAACCGATTCTCGAGGCTCGTGTTGTCTCGTTTAGAAGCTTTTCGGGGACTCGATAGAGCCGATGTGGTAAACTTACCTGTATTCAAGCGGCTCGTCGCGTCGCGTCGGTCAGGCCGAATTACGAGAGAAAAGGAAAGAAATAAAGCAAAAGATGGTGGAAGGAGGGGCGAAAATCGCGAGCCAAAAAGTTGGCGAGTGCTTTCTGAGAGGCAGCGACTATGCGCCGGATCTGCTTCTCTAATTGCGTTTTATCGGTAACAGCACCTCCTCTCTGATCTCCACCTCTCCCTTCCCGCGTTCTTTCTTCTGATCTTGGCTTCTTCGTAGCCCGATCCTTTTCATTCTTCGGCTTTTCTTCCGAGGACCGATCCCTGTAGTCCGTAATTTGGAGAAACCGGCTCGTTAGCTGCAGCGATGATCAGGTGATCAGGCTTCGCGATGCCGGCGTGGATGGTTGCCGCTGATCTCGCGAATCGTACCCTTCGCTAATTTAAAGTTGGTGAATTTGTTTCTACGTTTAGAAAATTTGTTTGTCACGTAGTTGGAAAATTGTCGCAAAGGTCGACAAATTGCAAATCGTAAATGGTTTTTAAAACAGATTGCATCGCATCGGCAGCTCATCGCGAGGATCTGCTTGTTACGGAACAATCGCAAATTCAAATTATCTGCACTTATTGTTCCTTGGTCTTATTTATAGCAAGATACGGTTTCGGATGAGTCGAGCTTCGATTGGCGTTGATTCAGAAGAAAATATTGTAATTGTTTTTTTTTCCGTGTATTATTTACCGGTAATACGAGCGAAGAGGAGTAGGTATAGGTTACAAGATTAAGTTATTACATTCGACGACAGTTCGCGTTGCATTGCGGCTCCAGACGAACACGAGGTTATATAAAATATACAAGCACGTTCCCTTATTAAAATTCTAGTACGGTTTTCACCCGGTCGTTTAGCCGCATGGTGCAGGTTTTGTGCGTTAAAGAACATGTAATAGCCGGTAAAAGGCATACGCAAAGAGCGCGTCAGCTGCACGGATGCAACGGTGGCGATATATCGGATACATATAGCTGAGGGTTGTAGTTCGTTTCTATCTATCGAACATGCCCAGCTATACCTACGTTTATAGGATCAGTTAATTGGCTCGAGTGCCTTTGCCCTCCGTTCCCCTTGGTCCACCACGGTATCGTTGGTAATTAGCGATTAGCAATTACTCGGAACTAATGGACGCGCCAGGCTCTTCTCGTCCGTCTGTAACGCTACTCGTCGGGTTGGGCATACATACAAATGTACACGCTCGTCTCACCTATTAAATGCACCTAGGTGT
The DNA here is from genome assembly GCF_021155785.1 of Neodiprion fabricii. Taxonomy (NCBI): domain Eukaryota; kingdom Metazoa; phylum Arthropoda; class Insecta; order Hymenoptera; family Diprionidae; genus Neodiprion; species Neodiprion fabricii. Next base: position 32,532,089 of record NC_060240.1, read on the forward strand.
ACGTGTGTATGAATAACCAACGAATCGACGCGGGGGGGGAGATCGGCTCGATGGAGCGATTAATGGTGCAATTCGCTAATACGACGCCCACTCCGGCCGCGCGGTGTCACGCAACGATTATTCGGCATTGGTACCTGCGGAATCGACGAACGTTGTTGCTTATACCTACGAGATATCGATGTTTAGGTAAATATATTATTTTTTTTAATCTATCGCTCCGGGTGATTTTAGATTGATTTTCACAACTTGACTCACGTGCCGCGTCGCGGGCGAAGAAGTTGAAATATAGTTTTTGACATTCCATCGCGCTAATTGTGTGCTTTTTATCGGTATCAGCTATCCACGGTAGTTTGATCTCCTAGTCTGAAAGATCAAAGCGTAAACGTCTCGGATATACCTGCATTCTGTGAGATCCTGTCAGTCATCAGGATGCTTTCAAGTCGATTCTAAACTTCCCATGTATCTGCACACTACTAGAAGTATACTTCTGCATCAGTGGAAATCGAAGAATTTATCCTGTGTGGGCAAAGATCGTTCTTGTTTACGTATTCGTCGCAGCGAAATGATAATTTTATCTGGCAATATCGGAATACTTGCAGAAATGCCAATTTTTTTTTTTTTCATACCTTTCGCACTTTAATGCATTACGCGTGAGGTATTGTTATAAGACTGCTCGCAAGTTTGAACTTATAACGGACGAGTCGCCATTATTGCAGCGAGCCACGTTTGGCTGGATAATAAATAACAGGGATTTTTTACCTAATTAAATTTCGGCCTAACAAAAATGTAAACAAGCTACGATCCCTCCTCCCGGTCAATTAGGGCTAATAAATGGTCATCGGGGGTGGAGACCTGCGGCCGAAAGCTCCCGCGCCTCTTATGTATACCCCCGGCATATCCCTCCTTCACCCAAACGTTACGTTATTAAAAATGTAAATATCTCGGAGGCGGCTCGTTAACGGATGTAAATATGAAGCCGCCGAGCGGCGCTATTCACCGCTTTGTTTAGTTATTTATTGGAATTTGCTCGGTCCGATCCTTTCATGTATGCATAAGCCGTCAGTGCAGTGCACAAGAATTAAGCGTCATCTTTTTGCCCCATCTTTATACCTACACATATACGTATACACATATATGTGTACACAATCCTGCACCGCGTTGCGGGTATTCGCAATCATCCAAAACTGGGCAGTAAAACACCGCGCACTGCAGTGCGCGACGTATGTTATAAATAACAACGCGTCATTATTTCATTTCGAACGAATAACTTGCACAGGTTTCGCGAATGAGTTTTTACCAATTCAAAAAATAGAAGACGGTGAAATTTTCGAAACGATGCGGTTAAATTTTTCAGTCAAAATACTACGAACGATCGTACGTACGTACCTGTATCGATACTCGTACTCGGTGGAATCTAGATTATAGAACAAAGTCCCGAGAGGATTTCAAGATCGAAGAAAAAAGCTGCATAACCGCGACGAGGGTGTTTTCACAGACGATCTGCGGAGGCAAGAGAGGCCCCATCGTCTCTTCGGACTGCGGCGAGATTTGATATACGGCTCAATAAAACAAGAGCCAACTCTCGCGGCAGCTTGCAATCGGTCGTAGGTATGGCACGGCGTCTCACACGTGTACGTATACATACATGTATACATACACACACCTGTATCAAAAAATCAACCGCAGGACCGTTCGCGTTCACCTCGTTAGTAACGATCTTGTTGGACAGGAATATAATACCGCGAGTTTGCTGTTACACGGCAGGCATTATATTGTATGCATGTGTAGGTATGACGCATACCGCGTGGATGAAGGAAAAACCGCGATCATCCCGCGATATTATTATATTGAAGTTTTTGTTTATTCAGTTTCAGTACTTATCATTTACCGCAGTACGAGAGTATATATGAAAATGTCATTAGAGAGCTTCATCACCCGTGAAATATGTTTGCTCTTGCGTTAGAATTCAGTCGGTTGAGAAAAAAGATTCAATCCAGACGCGCCGGATGATATCCCCAATCTTATGGAGTCAACCATTTTTAGCTGAGAAAGAGAATTTAACTAACGGGCTAGTGGGAAGAGAAGTAATTACGAAAAAGTTGTGTGAAAATTGGCAAAAAAAATTGTAGCAGTTGTAACGAGGATCATAAAATTGAAATGGAAAAATTGAAAGAAAAGGGAATTCGTGTTCATAAGTTAAATATCAAATTTCATCCCTAAATTCAGAGCTGCTCTTGCGGTACTGAATAATAATAGGTTCGAACTCCAACGATGCTTTTGTAATCTAAAAATTTAATCTAGCATTAACGAACACGCATTCTTCTAATTCCACCCTTTCAAACTTATAACCCATATGCCGAAGTTCGGAACAGTGATAATTTCCTTCTAACCTTTCGTTTCGTTGTTACGTTAATCATCTTATAAATTTTCTTGCTTATTTGTCAGATGTTACAAAATTCTCACCACTCCGCACGCTTCACTTATACAATATGAATTTATCAGCGTCTATCTACACACCTATCTGCAATGATAAACGGCACTTTTATACACGACAGAGTTGCAAAGATTTCAAGGCAATTTGAAGATGAATTTCAATTATAGTTAACCATTCAGAAATAGTCCATATTTTGTTTACAACGGTTTACTAAATTTCGGAAAGTCATAAACGTGCCAACTAACAGCGTTTTTTACCAATGACGCGTCGTTACGGTAACGACGCTACTCGCTTCATCCTCACGACACAGATCCCTCTGCTCCATGCAAGACTCACGGAGGTGTGCTCGAGGCAAGGCGACGTCGTCCATCCGGTAAGAGTCCCGCGGGCCGTGAACCGGGGGGTTGGCCGAGAACAAAGCGATTACGACAGCGTTTCTTTTTCACGCGGTTGCGGCTGCGGCCGGCTGAACGCCCGGCGCTGCGGACAACCGGCTGCTGCAGCGGGGGGTTACCGCACCGACGCAAAAGGTGTTAACCAAAGTTATACCTACCTGCAGGTATAGTTACAAGGTACCCCGTCAAGGGATCTCTGCAGCCCCTCCAGGAGGATGGCTTCTTCGCGTATGAAGTCGTAACGGCGCAAACGAGCGACGAGGGAGGATGCGGAGGACAAGGAGGAGGCGTACTCGCGAGGAAACCTGCGGAACCCCCGGCAATTCCCTCAGCCTTCTCATCCTCGCCTCAAACCGCTCGACCTTCGTCATTTTTTTCGCTCTGGTGGTGGGATTTTTTCTTTATCCATTTTTCGACTTCTCGTATGTATATATAATATATATACACACGCACCGTTCCGAAAATAATTAATTTCTATTCAGTCCGCGTTATGCAGCAGAATATTCTCGTCGCGCGTCGAGCAACCGTGAAATTTCTCTGAATTGAGTTTCGTCGCGCGCTCTGTACCTACCTAGGTACGTACCATCCGATCTTCTCGCCTTTCCACCCGAGTTATGTACCTACCTCTACATAACAGGTATGTAAGGTGTATCTACGAATTAACAAATTTATCCCGCAGGCTAGCCGCTCTGATCCTCCAACGCTGTACCGTACAGCAAGTCGAGCAATCGTACACGGGTAATGATCCTAGCTGTCTCGGTATCTACCTGCACTAGTCCGTGGGGACAGGTGCGCGTTTGTAATGCAGCTACGTCTTGTCGAACATGAAAAAAAAAAAGAAACATGTATACCTCTGTAAAGAATGTCTCATATTTGTACAAAATGTGTCACATATACCTGTATAAGCTGAAATTTTTCAACCATATATTACAATCACTATACCTAGTACATACGTGTAATATGTGCAAGGTTTTAATTAATTTTCATTGCTGTACACGGCAATAATATGTATAAGTTATAAGTATACGTATTATTCACGTTTATACACATATACATTGTACATATGTATGTCGTTATTTATCCGTCGTATCTACGCCCCCCGGCGTGACCGCCGTGCGACGTTTCATCGTCGCGGCCGTCATCCTGGTTTTCTTAGTTCCTTTTTCTTCGCTGTAATTTTTTACTCCCTCACCCGCGTAACTAATTTTTGTGGGCGGTCCCGCAGGCCGCAATATTTGTTTTCACTGCGCGGGTGCGACAGGCAAGAAGGCAGACGGTCGGGCAATGTCTCTGGATAACAATATATTATAATACGCCTAACTATCTATATACTTTTACGTAAAAGCGGTAGTCTAAGACTTCGAGGAAAAGAAACAGTGAAGAAAAACGAAGCAAGAGAAAATTAGCGAAGAATTGACTATTTAGAGATATTTATATATTATATTCCCGCAGTGTTTGATTATAAATTTAAACTTCGTTAAACGGAAACTTATTATTCCATTGGTACAGAATTGTCATAGAATCGTACAAGTGTGCAGGTGTTTTGTCGTATAAGAGGTAACAAAACGTAAAGTGGTTTGAAAAATATGTGTGAAACCACCGTATTATGTGAACGCTATGTCTCTTGAGCGCAAAAAACACAATGCGGTTTTATGTTCGGATGAACCGCGTTAATTTGGGAACGAATTGACCACCGTCACGGTAATATTCTCTGCATACCGACTCGAGTTCAAGTTGTCATTCCGGATAATTTATTTGGCGGAGCTGCGGCAACGAGTGTAAATGTCGAGCACGTACGTTCTACGTACAAGAATGTTGAATCTGACGATTATTTCGAGGCCATGTATACACGGTAGACAATTTCACCATTAAACGTAGACGGCCAGGGCAACGCGGAGTTCGAGACGAGTTCATAAACCGTGACGATCGAATTTCGAAAAGGTAAATTAGTCGAGAAGAATCGATTCCTAGGCTCCGAATTGACTTCGGCCGTAATCTTGGGGGGTTTAACCTGCTCGAGTGTACGTTATCGGTATAGCCATGCCAATGTCTGTATATATATTATCGAGTCGAGATTCGAAACCGTCACGGCGGAACGACTCGAGATGTCGCGAGGCAAGAAAAACCCATCGATCGGTACGGTGTAATTAGCGTGGACCGAATCTTGCCAGTCTTCTTATTCTCACTACCGTTCGAATTCTTTATTTTCGTGTAGGACAGCGTCTTTGTAAATAAACAAAGGCGCACAGTGAATGGCCGCCCCCGATCGCCGAGATCGCCGAGATGAGAGTGCAGCGAGATATCGAAGGAACGAAGGAACGACGGAACGCCTTCCGGTTCGGTACTGCAACGCTTCTCCTCTTTCAAAATATACAGCCGGCTATGGTTTTTTGTCATTAGTTCCGCCCGGATCGCGACGCGTCGGACGACTAGATAGATAGATCGGTATATCTGTCCCGATCCTCCTCCTCCTCCTCCTCCTCACGATCGGTAGCTCGAGAATGAAATTACCGATACCCACCGTCAGGTGCCGTGTAACGAGATTTTCCAATGACTGCGTCCGCCTTTCTGTTACACACAATCTATCTGCCTGTAACTCTGTTCGATCTATCATCGACCGTATTAGACCTTATTATTAAAAATATCGATGTCGCAGGTCGCATGGTGTGTAATTATGTAGGAAAAACGACTTGCAATCTATTTTGCCTTGGCTTTTTTCACTCCGCGTACAGCCCAGCGATTGCAGCCCCTGTATATCGCGAGAATGTCGTGAGAATGAATATATTTACAGTGCGATCGTGGCCGTGGTACTTTATACTCGTTATATCAGGTCTGTTAATAATCTGTTGGACAAAAAAATGTACTTTGCTTCTCCGGTGTAACGACATTTACTCACGGAACATGTCAGCTGTATATCATGGGGGAACATGTTTGGTGTCGTGAGGTTATGGGGTATCGAACTGGGGATTCCTGCATACAAATTTCATACGCTTTCCTCGAATATCTTGATTCGGAACACTCGTTTAGATTGATTTAACAGAAATCACTGGCCGTTTAATCGGAGCTGCTAGGAGCTACCGTTTGTCTGTTAAATCAGCCAGATATATTCAATTGACAGCCCGTGACCGTCGCATTTATCTCAATCAAACCAGCATTTTGTTGAATCGACGATTTCTGCAAACACCTCGTGTACCTTCGGTATACTCGGTTTAGCCGAAGACAATGCCAATCAAATCACGCCTATGATGACAAGTGTATACCTAAAATAATGGATATTTTAAAACTGTTGGGGTTTCACAGAAAAGCGGCAGTTTTGTCTGGAAAATATGTTATCGATAAAATGAAAGAACCTGACGATATTTTTTTGAATCGCTAATTCGAAAGAAAGGATATGAAAATGTCGAGCAGTTGAAAACGCAATGTCAAACCTTAGCCGTCAACTGATTCATTCTCATTTACGCTCTACTCGCGAAACAAAGTCACGCGTCAGTTAAACCGGTAAATTTTTCGATCAACATTTGAAAAACTGACGATAAAAACGAAGCTAGTAAGAGAGGGGAGGGAAGCGATGCGTTTCGTACAGGAAACTATCCATGCTTTCTACGTCTGTTTCTTTATTGAAATAAATCCTTGCACACGTTAATGTAAGTCGGAGAGAAAGAAAAAGAGTGAACCGCAATCGAGTGATCGTTCCGTGTAAATATAAGTTTAGTCGGTTCGTGAAACTTCTGGTAAATTTTTGCCCCGTCTGGATGTATAGACGAGGAGTTTTATAAAACCAATCCAATTTCAGGCTGGACGTTGAAAAACAATGAGAAAACTAAACACGGTTACAAAAACAAGGGTAAAAACAAAGAATGACTAATGTTTCTTAAACATCCGTTGTAACGTTATAATGAGTAAAAACAAAGAAAGAAAACTCATCTATACCAACAATATTATCTACGTGGGTACCCGGTACATCGTATTATGCGCTGTGCCCAATTACCATGCGAACTATTGCTATACTTATAAACTTCTCGCGGTCCATTACGCACGGCCATTCTTACGACTATAAATTTCTTTCTATATGTACATTTATATCTATATAACCATATAAATATAGGTGTGCAGTGTGTACGCGACGTCGATATCGACGTTATGGGTATCACATCAAGGTGCAGCTGTAGGCATTGCACGATTCTATGTAAGATATTATCGTGACCACGGCTTGATGTTGTCGATGAAAAAGTTAATTCGCTCTTTTTCGTATAACTATTGTATGTGTTGTACATAGGTGCAGGTGTAATATATACGTGGATTTGAGGTATCACTTACCTCGTGTTGTAACAGCAAGGCATGCCACGAACGATGTCGAAGCTAGTAACGTTACGGTGACGAAACATCGGGGAAAAATCACCGCTTTCCTAATTTTACAACGATCTTGAAGGTATCAAGATTTCGAAATGGGACTGTGTTTCGTTTTATTACGGTCTACCGGATTTCGGACGGTTCAAAAATCGCGGACTAACAGTTTTTCCTCAGCACGAATCGTTACAGCGACGATCACTGACTTGAATATGATTTCCACGATCAGCGATCGTACACAGATTATACGCAGCAATCACGTCGAGATGCGATTGTGTAAGAAGAGACTCGGGATGACGACGAAGAGCAGGAGGAGGTGGATGAGATGATAGACGACAAACGGTTTCGAGCGATCAATTGTCCTCCGTTTCCCCTCGTAGTCGGTCGAGTTCTCTCTTATTCGGGATACCGGACTCAGCATCCGTGTCCATGGAGAAGAACCCGAGCATATCGGTTCAGCCGCCTATACGTATATAGGTATATATAATTGTATACAGACGCTCGTACAGCTTCACGGTAAATTTTAATAACAAAACACCGACCTAACGGTTGTTGGCGCGACGCGGACTTGCCTTGTGACTTGTTGATTTAGATGTGATGAAATTTGTAACGCTGTACCTGGGCAAGAACCGATCTACCTGTCACGTAATTCGACTCGATTAAAATTTCATCCGAAAAAGAGGAGAAAAAATTATACAAATGAAAGAAAAAGAAGATGAACAGAAAAACAACCACCCCGAATCCCTCCACCTCCCGACGAATAAGCTTTACTAGCTGCCCGCGTTCCGCTATGTACGAAATTGTATGATACGTATACGTGTAACACGGACAAATTATAGGTACGTAATTACTCGAGGGAATTGGTTTTGGTCGAAAAAGTGTCGACGGAAGAGATTGACAAAATATATACGTGCGATGTCGAAAAACCACCGCAGCGACTTATCTACGGTGAACTTGACCAGTTCAAATTTCGTACAATCGTTATCTCGTTCGATTCGAGGAGAAAAAATAAATGTAACAAGGATGAAAAAAAAAAATTAAAAAACAAACAAAAAATAGAGAGGCATGCGAACAATTAATGTATAATTATGGCTGTTGAGGTTAAAATTGACGATGGTTTTTCTCGAATTCTCAACTTGGCCGGGATGCAGGGATCGTCTGTAACGACCATTTTGTTTATCCACGAAAAAGAGCGGCGAGACTAGCTCGCCGTTTATCGGTCGAAGCAACCGCGAGATTCGAGATCGGAAGCCGGACTTGGCCGGGGTGCGTTTGAGAAGCGGCGTATGTTCTCAGAATCCATTAGAAAACTTTGGCTCAGCAGGCCGTGTCACTCTGGTCCGTGGTGTGTGTGGCATGTAGGTGGGTCGTGACACGTGCCCACCCTGCTTGACGATATCGCGAGGGGCATTCTCCAAATGCCACCCCGAATGGCTGCACCGTAACGACATTTTCGAAGGGTATAAGAGTCTCGGGGAGAGCGGCGCGCATTCCTAGACATGTGAGGAACCGTTGTCTTGGTAAATTTTGTAAATTTTACTCACCGTCAGCCCTGATAGTTTCGTTTAGATAAACGCGGGGGTTGTTGGTCTTTTTGGGGTAACGGACACGTGCTCGGTCGAAAGAGTGGCTCGTACCTACCTTACTCAAACCGTGATCGTCGAGGCTGCACAGTCGTCGTTTGTAAATTACGAATCGTGAGATTGACACCGCGTGACATTTTTATCATCTGTTGTAAATCGGAATCGTTGCGAGGAAAGAATGTCTCGTTGGTAATGACAGGGCGATAGAAATATAGTCGCAAGTCGCTGCAATGATCTATGGTGGAAAAGTAATTATGCTACTGTAAGCTAAAAACGGCGAAACCTTGTTGTATTTTCTCAATGGTTGAACTCGCGATGTTTTGTCTGAACGTTTTTTGACACACTCAGGTTCCGATTAGTCGGATATAAGCGGTTACGAATCGATTCTGACAGAGAAAAAGTTTTCGCTCCGTGTAAAATCGCAACTTTGACAAAATATTTTCATTGGATTATTTTTATTATATTCTTTTTTTTTTTCTTTTTTTTTCTACAATATCCAAGCAATTATTTTATTGACTTTGACGTTTGCTGCGAAATGTTGTGTCTCGACGAAAAAATCTCCTTAACAATTGCTCGGAGAAATCGATTTCTTTAAAAAGACAGAAGCCTAGTCTTCTGCGAAGGTGTACTTCATTGTTTTATGAATTTATCTGTACATATAATTCCACATTTCTACATATACCATGCCGCATTAAAGGTGACGCGCTAATTGCAAGTACCTAGTAGTTTTAATTGCGTTTGTTTTTTGCGCCGGATTCGTCCATTTTTCATTTTGTCTTTCTCCCAGATAGACATGTAAGATCGGCCTGCCAGACAGTTGAATATTGCGGCGTTCACCGTGCCGATTTAATCTCTACAATCTTATCAATCTTCACGGAAAGTGAACAAGTTGTGCAACACATTGAAACTTTAATGCTGAAAAACATTCGGAATATAAAGTGACCCTGTTCAACGCCCGCGTTAAGTAAAATTACGAACCGATATAATTTGTACGTTAAAGAAATTTATCCGTTAATCGTACATTTCCATTCAATACTGCGCCGATCAGCAACTCGTACGAGGTGCGTGCGTCGAATGGGTCCTCGGACGACACCTCTGATCCGTGAGTTGTTACGTCACTGGATACACTCGCACTAATGGATTCCTCGAACTTATTTTGCATGATTAATCCCAGCGGCCTTTTTTCCCTTCTCACTTCTGTATAACCGAAAGTATCGAGAGTAGAAACTGCGTGTACGCAGATAGAGAGACGCATGCCGCGGGTGTGTGGGTGCGACATCGATATACTCGAATATTACACACGAGGAGGAGTTAGCTGTTTCGGACGGCTATCGCGCGGCCTGCGGTTTTCGGCCACTTATACTTTTATCAAAGCTCTCAGAAACGTTTCGCAGATTAATCGACACCTTATTAATAATACCTGAAAACCTCTCGGGGCCTGGCGCCTTTTCCGTCTCGCCTTTACCTACATTACTCGCATCTGATCTATGTGTAAAGTATAATTTATACTCGCACGCGGTATAGGTTATACCTCTGAGCTGTATATCTCCGCGTGTCATGAGCGCATAATCACTTCGGTCCGGGTTTTTGTTAGTTCTGTAGTTCGATATGCTTGTCTATTTACGTAGGTATAGAGGGATTTCCAATTAACCGATGCTGCGGTAATCTCCTGGCAGAAAAAAGAAATCGACTTGAAATTAACATGCATTATATCATACTTGTTATAAAGCATCCGCTGCTTCATACGTGACGTGTATAAAGTGTTGAATCTTCTCTTATACCAAGGTTTTTTTTTATCCCCTGGCGAAAAATTCGATCCGATGCGTATATTTCTTTTACAAAATATACTCTTGAAATCAACCGTGCGCGTCATCAGGTTCAACCCTAATTTATATTCTGACAAAATTTTGGGAATGACCTTTGAAGTGGTCGGATTCGATCATCTCTATAACTGTATCTGTACTTTGGAACAAAAAATGAGTTCATCTATGAGAATATTTTACAAGATCGAAGCATTGATGTTTTGAATAAAGTAATTATTCTTTATTTTTATTACCTCACCTTTCATACGCACGAGAATCGATTAAATTGCTGCCGAAATAATAGATTATGATTACACTCGATGAAACGCTGTATTACTTCTACGCTAACTCACACACGTATAGGTGGTTACACCGTGACGCAAGGGAGGAGGTGAAATGCTCGCGTGCGGATCGACTAATCAACGCGAGGTAACATTAATTGTCTTTATCTCTGCCTTGTTTGTCGGAGTTGGACCTTAACGCACTTTGCGAGGTACTAAACAACAACCCCGCGGAAATGCCAGATAAAATCGCTTTCACACACCTACCCGTATGTACGTATTAGTCTGACAAGCATTCGCGGATAGATCTATTCACGCTGTGCAGGTATTCCACCATAACGTGTGTAACGGGCGAGTATCGGTACGGTGAATATTGTTTAAAATAAGCGTCATGCGTAAGGGGTACGCGGACCCTTGCCGACGCCTTGCATCGTCAACTTTCGTATCATCGCGATATGATCGAACTAATCAATCGGTGCAGAGCCGGGGGCTGGATAAACAACGTTTCGCTCATCCCTATATAAGGTACCTACTTCATTATTACTACACATGTATACTTCTCTTATACGCGTGCCTTAAATGTTCTTATATACATGCATGCGAATGGTATAACATATGTAGGTACAACGCAAGTATAACGCGCAATGAGTTACATTGCACAGTTGTTACATGCACGTATGCATGTGTATAGGGCTTGTCGCAACGGGTTGATCCGTACAAATTGGTAATTTTAAGATTTTTATTTTCACTGATCTTATTAGTTTTAGTTTTTCGTTTTTTTTTTAGTATTTTTCTTTTGTTTTTTCTACATTACATCGCATTTCGTACGCGGCCAGCTACGTAACAATATAATGTAGAGCGTCTCGGTAAATACGCTGCCGAGCTTGATGGAAGGGGCAATGGAGAAATCGATTGATCAACTTCCGTACATGTATTCATACGTAACCCATATCGTACACGTATACCTTTATACAAACCGCCGCCCTCCGCCCGATGGATCCCACGCGAGGACCACCACCTAATTTGTAATTACCCAGCGCCGGGACGCGGTTTAACCGAACCAATTAAAACTTAATCTAGAATCTAGATTGTCCTTTATTTGATCCGTCCGCGGGATCCTGCCGCGTTGTTATTGGGTGCGGTCGGATTCGTATCACCGACTCAGGGATATACCGTATCGGTTTGGACCAATGAACCTCTTTCAATATTCTTTGTCATATTTCGCGACACTTGGACACGTACGGAGCACAGCTTTCGTATTATAGAAACTTTATATCTTCATGCCCTTGTCTGACTTTCTTTGAGAATTAACTATAGGTAATAGGTACGTACATTGTCCATCAGGCTTTTTGACCACTTGTGCGTGGACTTCATTACTTTGTTCTTTTTTTTTCTCACCGATCGATGGTACATTTTGCTTCAGTTTTTATACGGATTATTACAGACTTGTAACAAATTACTTTGTCTATACTGCATATTTTAGTATGGTACTGAAAAAATCTATCAGGCTCGCGTGTCAATTCGCGATTCTGAGAAACAGGCCGCTGGAGAGCCGTGAAAAGCTTATGAATCGACGGGGGAATTTTTATCGAATCATTTGCCTTAATTCTAAACCCTCGCTTTTACTGTTTTATCCCTTCAATTTTTTCTTGCCTCATTTTCTTTGAGCCATGTTCTATATTCAGCACAATTTCTGGATATTGCGCGAGCGAGTGATACGTGTCGTCGAAAAAACGATCACGACTCGAGGGACCTGATCGCGCAGGTTGTTCTGTTATTTACTCGTTTACTCCTTCATCAGTTTTATGCCCCCCCGAATGAATCGGATCAAAAAAGTGTCCTACACTTTCCATCTTATTTTTATAGAGACGAAATTCCAAGACATTCGTATCCGGCGCTTCGTGGTCGCGGGTAATCTTAACGGTACAATAATTAATAATACGGGGGGGTTCGTTCTCTCCGAGTTACTAGTTTACGTGCACCCCGTGCAGTCCCACGGCTGATTTAATCGAGCAGGGTAAGCGTGTATAATGAGACGTTCTTGCTCCAAGTTACAGATCACCGTTTACTCGCCTCGAACTTCCACGCGTATATCCGCTGCCAGGGTGCAGTGAAACATTGCCGCTTTCATAGGTGGACTCTTAATCGCATCCGGTATATAATACTTGTAGACCCGCGATGCGATCGTAACGCCTGCAATACCTTGCAGAATAATTAACTCGCTCCTGATTCAATCAAACTATCACGGGTTTGACGGCAATCATTCAGATAAACGAACAAATTATTTTACACAGTATGTTAACAACCTTTTTTCACTTTAGTCACGAGAAAAGTAAAAACGAATAAAGATATTGTGCCGCATTGGCATTTTACTATATTTGGAAGACGCGGTGGCGCGAGAAGAAGAAATTTAAAATTCGTGGGTAAAATTTTACTGCGATATAATTTATCGGACGGGCAAGCTCTCGTTTTCATAATTTTCTTAATTTTTTGCAAACCGATTTAGTTCAACTACAAGAAAAATAAGTAAATAAATAAATAAATAAATAAATACTGTACGATAGATTTCGAAACGGAACGTGTTTTTTCCAGTTGGCGTATCATTTCGTTTTCTCGTAGGTATAAATTATCAGGTACAAAGTAGTTTGAACCGATACTCTCGAGCAGTCAGTAGGTACTTTGTATCCATTGATGCATGATAATTGGTAACACGACCGTAAAGCGTATCTGCGTCTCGAATGCCAGGTACCGTACATTAGACGGAACGTTGAAATGTGGAAATTCCGTATCGAGGAACGCACCGGTCACAGATACACAGGCTGCAATTATACTCCACGGCTGTAATTCATAATGACGCCGCGACGCGGTGAAAATTAGTTGGGTAGTCGTTGATTATACGTCTTGGCATATTTGCACGCGGTTTATTCAACGCTGCGGAGTGCACGCAGGTATGTATGCGCCTGTAAGTGTGGACTCGCGTTAGATACACTTTACGGCGTGATACGTTACGTACAGTCTGTCCGTGAATTCCGCGCCACTAGGCGTTTCGATCGCCGTTGCTGCACCGGCAGAAACGAAAACGACACAGTGTACGTTGGTACTTAGGTTACCCCATTCGCCATGCTCGCGCGGCAATTATAATTGAGTATGAAACCGGGACGTCGTAAAATCCAATTAAACGTTATTACCCTACTCCTCGATTACGGCAGTCCCGCGGCCATGCGGCGAACGGCCGATTGTGCCGCTTGTAACTAGCCGTATTCCGTATACCACAGTTCATACCATATGCTCGGCATCGTGCAGCATATTAATTGGTATTTTTTAAAAATTTATTTAGTTCTTTCAAATTCGTGAAGCTTGTATACGAAAAACTGCTTGTGCTGTGAACAATAAATTGTTAACTTGTTAGACACCGTTCGTGGAACTGTGGAATGGTATGGAAGAGAATCCGAAAGTATGTCTTATATTTACGATTCGGAGAAAATTCACACCGGCAAGTTATCGGGTACATTGCTGAACGGTGTCGGAGCACTGGAGTTCAACTCCAATCGTGTGGGATTTTCTTGACTCTGGTAGAATACTGCGTTTAATAGTGCATCCGTGTACATGCGCGTTAGTTTATTCCAACGAGCCACTAGTGGACGAGTATGCTGTGAATTTACACGGCGTCGTAATTATTCGTCAGGTAAGAAACGGTGATTTGACTAAGAAGTCGGGATCTTTCGGTCGTAAAATTCATCCCCCGCATCCCTGAACCTATTAATCAGAACCGAGGAACGGCGACGACGGAAATGGATCCACTTAGGGTAGAGGGTATATAATACAGGCTTGCGCATGCGATGTACGGTTGGATGGGTAGGTACCTCTACGTATCCCGGAATATATATATCTAAGGTATTGCCGCCTCGGATCATGGTCGTTTCTTGGAGCTCGTCCGATCGCAGAGAATCGATCATCGCCCGAATCCTATATAATTTGTTAAGCTGGGCAGCTTAGGCCCGTCATTACGAGCAATCACACTTGATTATTTTTGTCTACAGAGCTAGTTATAGGTATAACGCCGAGGCCAGGGTTTCCGTACGGCCGTGCAACATCCTTCAGCTCGGCTCGTTTCTCGTCTCTCGGATTTCGGATCGTCAGATTATTCTACTATACGAGAAGCATGGGGGCACGAGTAGGTTTGCGTCCGCGCTATCCACACGGGATTCGTTGGGGTTTCGAGCAGCTTTAACCTCAGACCTGGTCAGCCCAGGGTAGGGGGGCTCCACTTACGTGATTACCGCCGAGCTAGCGGGGCCAAGGGCGAGATGCACACTACGACCATCGACGTGTACGAATTCGAACCGGTCAATCGGATACCGACGTTCGATTACCACGAGTCGGGGATGTCTTTTTACGTGTATACGTATTTCTCTCTTTCTCCTGCTCCGCTCCCTCCCCTCCCCTCTCTCTCTCTTTCTCTCTTTCTCTCTTTCTCTCTTTTTCCCTCACAGAGACGATCCGATCTTTCAGGGTACACGCTCGATTGAACCGTATTACGATACGGGGATCGAAGCTCGAATCGTGATTATCCCGCAGAATTCTCTGCGCAGCGACCAAGGCCAATCGTTAATTTTCCTCGTCGAATCGCAATTAGGACAAAGTTTGCACGAGATAATGTAACAGGTTCAATGATAAATCGGTATCGCTCTGCACGTTATATACCCAGCGAACGTTTACTTATTCCGCGAGAGATTCGTCGAGGATTGGGTATAATAAGGCACGACGACGGATCGAGGATCACGGTTAGGACCGGCAAAAAGTTCGGGCCGGAAATCGTAACGACTTAAGTTTCGGTCCTGTGTGGAAAAACGACTTTGAACCGGCGCGGAAACGGCAAAAACAAAGGGCGGGGGGAACTCGCGTCTCTTCGGTTTCACTGTTTTACCACATCAGGTGGCCTTATACAGAGTCCTCCTCTTTCTCCTCTCGTGTCCATCGTCCCGAGACACTGCTTTATTAAATTAGACTTGTACGTACCTGGTAATTCACGGTTGTTTAGTAGTTCTAAATTACGAAATCGCTTCTCTTGCTCGGTTCCATCCCACGATGCAGGAAATCATCGATGTTCGAAACACGTTTCCAGGTCAGTTTTACTATATGTATATTTATTTTTGCGGGATTCTGCCGCAATTGTCCAAGCTAATCGTCGTGGAATCGATTACTGCAAAAAGATGTCGCCAATCAGCGGTTCTTTGTCACTGCTCCGTTAGGTAAAAACGTATATATGCATCGGGTGTACGTGATACAGAGCCTACGACGAAGTCTATGCCGTATAATAGGCGGGCTAAGACGAAGCCAGAGTTTATCGGTCTTACACCTAGTATACGAGAGTTATTTGCCACCGGATCTCCGCCTTATCTGTTTCTCATTAGCTACCGCCGTACCGTCGGTTCGTGCACGAGTATCTAAGGTACCAGTGACTCTGTCATGGCGTCAAATGATTCCAACGAGTCGGACAATGAATCAAAGTTGAAGCGATGCGAGAGTGATTCCATTACACTGTTTTTCGACTGTCTTCGGATCGTGAGTGATTTTTATCATCGCGAGTGAGTGTACGACAGTGTGACATGAGCCATCGATTTTCCTTGACGGCGTTGGCATCTACCACCGCTCATACTTGTAGGCGTAATTTGGTGTAACCGTTGTCGAGTAGTAACGTAATTGCAGTAGCTGGAGGCGAGGCTCTAACCAATTTATTGTACCTAATATGAAATACAAGAAACTTTTCTTCATCTATTTTCATTCCTCGTTGTTCCTTTTTTCCTCTTTGGTACGTTGTATTGGTGAAGTGGACGTCCAGCTACCGAGTGAGGCCAGCCCAACAACCGTTTAGCGTTCGGTGTTCGAGCCTTTCTAATTACAAACCCGTAACCACGTCTTCCCGTTCGTTCATTCGTTCGTTCGTTCGTTCGTTCGTTCGTCCATCCCACGCTGCACACGTGCTCATGCGCGCACGAGCTCTTTCCAACCGTCGGTTGAAAGTTTACAACGTATATACGGGTAGACACGTGATATCAATATGTCCGGTTAACGAGCTAATGGACGTCTCTGGGACTCGCCTTGTTCCCCGGTCAAAACAGGATATCACCTACGTACTTTATACCTCGGTGACACCTCCCTGGTAAACTTTCTCTCTCTCTCTCTTATTCGACACGGTCGCGACGATACACGTGACTAGTTGTCTAGACATTTTTATACTCTCGAACTCGTACACTCGACGGGCTCGATTCGTACACGGTTCGGGAACAAAGTCCTCCGGATACAGTATCGAAAAGTTATTTCGACGTTTACCGGAACGAAGCGTAGGTACACGTACGTTCGAGTTCGACTGAAATATGAGAATAATCGTTTCTCCGCACGTCATTTCTACCGGTACACGATGGTAATGATAATGTATGCCCGATCTCCGCGCGATGCCGTGAATAGCGGGCGGGGGCGGATCTCGGCTACTCGTTGTTTCGCACCGTCGAGGAATAAGTCGGCGTGAAATTGGTAGGAGTTGGTCCGAGGGGAAAGATGCCGAGTCACTCGACGATCCCGCGGACCCGCGATTCGTTTCGGGATTTGGGATTCATTGCCCAGGTATAGGTATAGATTATAGGTACTCCCCTTACACTCTCGTAGGCATATTAACTCCCGGTGGGATAAGGTACAGACGTACGTGTAACGATTCCTCTTGGGAGGTGATGCTTTTTACCGGACTCTTTCTTCATTGAGCATAACAAACCTGTTACTTTTTACAGAGCCCCGTGTTGGCTCTCATGTTCCAACGTTTAGACGTTCGAATTTTCCGCACAATTCTCGAGCTTGCCGCGGTGTTGGGATCTGTGCTGGAAGCACCTGCGAGGGCTAATTGTTTTTTCTCATTTTAAATTGCCAACTAATTCGGCTGGCCTCGGCGCGGTGCAGCCCCTGGGTCGGTCATCCTGCAGCTCTGGGCAAGCGGCGATGATGAATGCGCGACGCCTAATGAATATTTTTCAAATTCATCACCCGGTTTGTGTATCTTTTCGAATTAATGCATGGGAAAGTTGCGGTACCGCACCCCCCTCACACCCCCGGTTACTGGCGCCCCGGCCTGCGGCTCTTGTATCCCGGCGCTCCACCTTCACCTTCGGGAATAATCATTTGTCTCGAGGACCCGTGGAAGAGGTGCGAATGCCACGCATTATACGTATTATACGTATTATACGCATTAGTGCAGCATAGCATTTTCTCGTTACAACTCCGTCGTTTTTTAAACATATTTTATAACGCGATGATGTTGTATATACCGGAAGTGGCCGTTAGGTGTTGATGCCTGACTCGGCGCGGGACGGAGCCAATTGTGTATGAAATTAGATCGGCAACGATCGGGTAAATTAAGGAAGTGAAACGTGCAGTGCAGGATAAAACTCGACGAGCCGGCTATGATGCTCGTTATTCTGCTCGATTGAACAGAAGTGCTGGTTATAATGAGTTACCCACCTACTCGTACCTATATTTCATATTATATTTACATCGGTGCAGCTTCTATACGTACGACATATATGTATATACACGCTTTTATTGCTACTCTGTTATTTGCTTTTATTCCTAACACTTCTCAGATCCTCCAGCCTTTATTCTAACCATTCGCAGTCATTGATCAATAGTTACAAAATTCGTTATGCTCACGGAATTTCTGATTTCTGTATTTCAAGTCGGATCTTGCAGATTAAACGGCACTTTTAGTCAGTGGAATGATTCCTCTACCCACGATGAGGTTTCATAGCTACCCTGTCCATGCTACCCTTTGAGTCTAGGATCACCCTTCACGAAGAGTCTGAGAGATATCGGAGGCATACGGGGTAGGTCTGGAATGTCAAAGGGCGACACGTATAATGACAAGGCTTAGCGGCTGCGGTCATCTGGTATAATTTCTAGGGATAGTCATCCTATCCAGCCTCTACCCCGGGTGCAGTTTGACCGTCGCCGAGGATCGCGGTCTGGGACGTTTGCGGTTTCCACGATCGCAGCAAACTTGGAAGTAATTTGTTGACGCGCGATCGTCGAGGAACGAGGTCTACCTACGTAGTTATAAGCCGTGTGTATAAGGGAAGCGATGCCCACCACCTTCTTCTTCTTCTTCTTCTTCTTCTTCGTCGTCTTCGTCTTCTTCCTCTTCCACTGCAGCTACGCTTCGCGGCATACGCAGGACCAGACGAGATGGTATCACGTTCGGTTTGTTTAAGCCACTCACACACAACACAGACGTACACCTGGCTATACCTTTTAGCCGAGGTAATTGATTCTCGGCTTGGACTTGCGGGGCCCGCGGGGGCCTCCGCCATCAATCACCGAGGGCCCGCGCGGGACCCGGTGCTCCGACGTCGTTCGACGACGAGGAACCATCGCGGTTCGAACGGACAAATAGCACCCCCCCCCCCTCAATTCCCCACCACCTCACTACCCTCATTCTCGCAGCCTCCCACCGACACACGTTCAATAAGGGGAGGGCGAATGCTTCCAAGATAGGGTGTACGTCCAAGTTTGTACAGCCTCCAAGTTATATCTACTCGTACTGGAACGCTGTAATGCGATTCGAAGACGTTTCGTGCGTATCTTTGGTTGATTGGTCTTAGGCTGGTACACAATACAAATATCCTTGGTCGAATATACCTAAATAGCTTTTTCTCTCATTTTAATGCGGTAACGTTGTCGGTTGACTTTCATTCTTTGTGAAAATCTACCGCAAGTACCCGTTATGTACCTACTCGATATATTATTTACTCTTCATTTAGTAAGTTGAGTAAACTCAGTTAGCTTGTTCCGTGAACCGTGTTAATTGGTTTTTTTCGAACCTAGGGGACTCGCTTGATTCGTTTCTTTGCGTTGCTGTTATTTTAATTTATCCAGGACATTTTTCTGCTTATCGAACGGCATGTCACAATTTTTTGGGATATACCAATTTTAACCTGTTTTTCTCCCTACCATAGCAAATTGGTTGAGAAATCTGTCTACGCATTGAAAAAATTATAAAACTTGAAGAGTTCCGGGACATGGTTAAAACGTATTTTCTGTCGAGAAACGTGATTCGACGGTTGCACTTTATGGTTTTTAAAACCCCAGTGTGATATGCTATGGTTATAAGACATTGTTCGGATCAGAGCTTACCGTTCAAAGCGAAAAGTTCTGATCGATCAAATAGATACAGCGGACATGGCAGTTTCTCATTCCGCTATGCAAGGCTAAGTTCAGTTCGTAATTGACTACTCGAACTATGCAGTCAACTTCTGATTATCATTAAAACAAGTCACGCGTCTCTTTTTGTTATTTTTACTGCCGGTCCGTCAACAATTGCCAGAGTAAGAAAAACTCTTGAAGCTTCGGCTCTCCGAGTAGAAGATACTTTCGGTACGGGTAGTCGTTCGCCCCGATCGCTCGATGTCCAGTGGACCGAACCGCGAGGACATCTTTTGTTGGCGCGCGCTGGTCAAAACGCGTGCAACAGCTAATGGCCGTGATTGCCTGCAGCCGTGGCCGGCCGATTGTCAAATTATTGATAATCTCGCTAAACCAACAACCAGCTGCGGGCGAGATACACATACGCAGATATACACTTTCTACGCCTGCAGCTTGAGTCAGTTCAACCGCAGACCAAGATTATTACACAGCTCCACGTCTCGGTCGCGGTCGCGGATGGATGTATACATTATAAGTGTACGCGGCATGCCGTAAGTCTATACATATTATTTACTTACAGTCGCTCCGCGTTTGTGTGGGTACACAGCTTAACCAAAAACTCACTCGGTTGAACAATGGTCGATCGGTTTCCTCCCGTCCGTACCTTAAGCTCTTTGCCTCAATAATTGGCTATAATAATATAGGTGCACGGACCGAAGTGCACTGAAATCGCCAGTCCTACAGGGGAACCGGCCGCGTTGCGGTACATGCGCGGATTATCGCTGTTATCCTGCTGTAAGGTATAATATATGCACACCGGACGTGTTGCAGTATCCATTGCACCTCGTTTAGATCACTTGGAACCAATCCCATTGGAAATTATAGAGATTATAAACTCGCATTTATCAATCGGAAGGTCTCGCTGCTTCGCAGAGTCTGGAGTGCCGGTGCCGCTGATATAGGAAGAGCGGTAGGATAGACGGTAAAACACTTTGATTAAAGATCTCTCGTGGTGACAAGTTATGTGTCTAAGAAATTGAACCAATTTCTTGGGTGGTGAACGATAAGCCTGTACGATTTCTCATCCTTGTCTCGCTGCTGCTGCTGCTGCTGTTCCTCGTGCTGCGAGGCCAAGATCCGTACGCGGCAAGGAGGCGTAGATTAACCAATCAACCGGGCTTTGGTGCCACCGCAGCACAATGGCCACTTTAACGAGTGTTGCCCATAGATATTATATCGGGTAGATCGATCCGTCGTTCGTTTCTATCGGTCATCGGTAGGTAGCCCTTTTTTGTCAATCTCTCATCCAATGCCAGCGGGGGCGATGCCTACGCGCGTAACAACCGGCAGCGTGCGCGAACGAATATCGATTCTCTCGGTGCATCCTCACGCGTCGAAAAATCAGCCGAGTTGCTTTGGTGATGGATCGCGCGTGGAAATCTGACTGTATAATTGTATTACTTTTATAACGAGTTTGTTTGTAATTTTCGAGGGCGTCGCGCGCCTGTTTTACGCGTCAATTTGCTGTTCTTTTGCCGCAAAAACGATGAAGGGAAGCCCCGACCCTCGGGATAATCGGTTGAAAGGAAACGATTGCGTCACGATGATGTCATTAGCAGGCGCCACGCCCCCTACGGCGCTACCCCGTTACGCCGCGTCATCTTTCGATGACTCGCGATCGCTGGTTTCGGTTCCCGATCCTCCTACTCCCCGTTCTCCACAGGGTCCCGCTTCTTCTTAGTTTTTTCGGGAAGGTTATACGTACGCCAACCGCATTAGGCACGGCAAGCAGGTGAACGTATTTACCGGTGAAACAATGTAATTTATCCACCCTAATGGAGTCTAAACCTTCGTAATTATTTCAACCGGATCCCGGGTTTCGGGCAAACGAGAGAAAAAATAAATAACGGAATGGCTCGTCGGCAAACCGTGCAGGGTTGACTGCTCCAAAGACCCTCTAAGTGGTTGCAGGTTACGGATGGCACTTCGCCTCCATTGACCGGTTTCTCCCTTTGCGGCCTCATGATTATTCTCATCTCCGATCGATCCTCGTATCTATTTTTTGGACAATTTGCCGTACGTTAAGGCTCGGCACTGTTTAACAACAAATTTGAACCAAAACTGGAATGGAATATACCTATACTGCTATCGCAAGTCTTACACTTGCTTTCGATAACTTTGTTCTCCAGAATCTGTAACATAGTTTTAAAAATCTACGTATACAGATACTGTTAGATATTTCATCATTTTGAATTTATAGTTTGATCGACCTATCATGTATAGGTATCAACATCCAATTGATAACGACAGCATGTTATAATGCAGGGGAGGTTCGGTTGGGTTAGGTTAGTCATTAGTCTATTACTCGTATAAGACGCAGGATAATCAGATAAAACGTACACGTAGCACACGCCTTGTATGATATACGTATAAGAGAGGATGCGCGGATCGGATATAGGCAATACTGCAATCTAATTGCGCGTAATGAGGGTTATAAAATTCGATTATACCAACTCCTGTTCTTATCTTTCACCTTCCGTTTAACTCACTGCAGACTACACACTCATGTTTCTGTAACCCGTGCACGCTATGTACTGTAACAGCTATTACACCGTAGCTCGACTCATACTTTATATACCGCACACAGTTTCCTCGAACTCAACTGTGATGATGCCAGACTCATGCTCACCCATGAAACCATGGTGGCTCATCCACACGCGCTATGTGTATATCTCTATGTGTCTGCAGTCAATATGTTGTGCAGGGAAAAACCGGCTATCTCCCATATGCCTTTTCGTCCGGGCAACGAAGATGACGGTGATGATGATGAAGAAGAAGAAGGAGGAGAAAAAACAAAGAAAAAGGGGCAGGGGGGAAGTTATTGGGAAGCTATGGGCCGATCGGTGATAATTATAATCGTATATAATTTCTACTCGGTAGCCAGCCTCAATCATCTTGATCAGATTAAAGCGGCATCTGCGGGATCGGGCAAAGAGGGATGTCCGAGGCTCGTAGGTTAAACGTGAGATAAGGAAGATCGACCCGCGCGGTGCACCGTGCCTATGGAATTGACTCGCTCCTGCCGTTGCTGCAAGGATCGTTCACGGTCATCGGCACCATGATGATAATGATGACGATGACGACGACGACGACGGTCTGCGTGATCAGCTCTTGCGATCTCCGAGCTCCGGATTTCTTCTCTCTCTCTCTCTCTCGGCACTCGATGCGTGGTCCGTTGGTACCAACCCTGTTGCTACGTGCTACCAAATTCACCCTCGTAGGGAAAAGGGTGCCGAGGATCACAGCGGTAAGATCGGTGGTGGTATCGCCGCGTTTCCATACCGGCGGTATCTGGTTGGTTGCCATTCCAAGCGACATACCCTCCCTCGTCTCTTCTCCCCCTCGCGTTTCTCCCACCCCTGTTAGTCCCCGGAGGGCACGACGAGGCAGGTTAAGAGACGAAGTACCGCAACGTCATGGGCGGTGTTGCGTACGCGTAGGAGCCCAGTGGTTAAGTCGTACGGATGCGGCTCGGATTGGTCGCCGAACAACCGACGGGGAGGACCTGCGCGTTCGCGGGCGGTTACCATCGCGGTTACCAAGAGAGAGGAGGGACAGGCTCGTTCGACGGAGAGAAAGGCCGAGGGACGAGGACGAGGGAGAGCGGGCCGAGGTGGGGCAAACCGGGTTGCCGATGCGGGAGTCGGGATTCCATCTGCCTCGCAGGCACACCGTTTCACGCAGTCGCAGTGACCGCACCTACCACAACGAACCGTGTACACCTACCTGTAAACACCGGCCGTCGCGCCTCGATCGCGTTACGTTAGAAACCGAAGGCGTTGCGTAATCGAACCCGTGTACTTGCCCGTCCACGATACGGACGTTTCGCGCTACGCGTATTATCATACCTCTGACACTGGGGTGCGGATCACGTAAGGATCGAACGATCCGTCCGATGATCCCGCGATCGCGGCCGAACGGTGGTCATCCTTTGCCTGTGTGGTTGTACACGCGGTTGTGCGTTGTACCACGGTGTTGTGACAAATATATATATATATATATGTATATGTATATATATATAATACATGCATGTATACACACGTGTATATGAATGTACGTATGTGTAAAGAACTAATATTTAAACAACTGTGTTTGAACTGTCGCTCTTCAACGACCTCACGTTTCCTCACCACCGATTGTGTGTCGTAACCTAACCGAGTGCAATTTAACCTCCCGCACGAGCCCCAATAACACCCGGACAACGCGATCATTAACCACGTCGTCGTTTGTCAAGAGTAATCCTGTCGACGCAGAAGGGTGAGTCATTAATACCGCACGCCTTTGCCGCAATTTCCCGATGACACGCGACGAAGAACAACTTTACGCCGATGATACGAGCCGGGGTGTCGCGATGCAATGGTCAGTGTTCGTACGCGCGCGGATAACACTTACGAATTACGCGGTTCGATCGATGTTATACACACTTACGTTCCTGCTGCACACGGGCATGCAACGAACCGATAAACTTTCACTCTGTACATCCAGCTTCACCCTTGGTGTATTTATTTATTTATTTACTCTTGTTGATTTTTTTGCATCACAAAACACGAATTACACACGAGACACTCTACGGTGGCTCGGTCGATCTCTCCGATCACGTAGAACTGCGGCGAGGTACAGAAATACTCGAAGCAAAACACTAATTATCCGAGTAATAATCGAGGGGATATAATAAAGCATTCAAGTACATTTCTTGGTCGTGGTGGACGTTGCTGCTGCGCCTCCTTACAGCCAGCCGAGTCTCCGTGATAATTTGATTTTAACGCGCGAATGATCGTGCCGTGTGGTTACCATGCGCTTTACGTACAGCGACGTCATGCCGTCAGAATCGATTGCGAAAGCTCGAGTTGTTTGTCTGGATGTAATTATCTACCGATGAAGTATATGTAATACCATGGAGTTGATTGATACTGTGTATGTATAATATACGTATTTTATACTTAATACAAACAAAGCTTGGAAATATTGTTGAAATATTTGAAACGCTGTGCCGTGTCAGATAAATATAATATATATATATATAATTTAACGGTAATCGTGTTCTTTGCGATAAGCAATCTTAATTGGATATTACTTATATATATGACTACAACATCGAGTATTTATGTCGTATACTTTCCTGTTACACGATGTGTCGCGATTATTTCCTCTTTTTTTTTCTCAATGCTTATTGACATTGCGATGGAAAATTGTAAGCGAATCGTATGTATTATACGTTCCATGAAAAGTTGCTTCGAGGACTTTTATCCATCGACTTACCGTTATCCCGTGCCCTTTCAACGGCAATCGCTAATGGACCGACAAAAATGTGGCGCCCGGCGTGCCTAACATTACCTGCAGACCGTCGATGCAGCTGCCATGCATCGAACGAAATCGGAGGCGACCCTGGCAGTGATTCCCGTCATTCCTACGCGACGGATAAATTCCACTGTATCCACGCGTGCACGCGTCGAAGAAATATCGAACGACTGTGGCGACGCGATCAATTCCGGATTCCGTATTACACGCCCATACATCCCGGTACCGGAGTAATTGCATTGTGCATGTGAGCTTGTTCAATAAGCTTTTCGATAAGAGGCGCGTTTACTGCCGTTCGAGGCTGACGTGTTCCAGAGCTCGGTTCACATCGTGTACAAGATTCAATCTATGTAAGAACATACAATTCTGTCACGATTAGATAAGATATGCATTATTGTATACACGAAAAGAGCTGCGGTCGAACGAATCTCCTCGCTCAAAGCTGTGTCAGCACGTGTAAATGTGTTAGAGCCGCGAGGTATGCAAGGGATATTTCATCGGAAACTCACGTTACACGGCACGAGGATAATCTCTTACGAAGCTTCGACCTCATCGGGGCTTGTAAATATACATACGAGTTTCTTGGAAAGTATACTCAGGGCGAAAAGATTTTGCATCTAATCCGGGGTCGGATGCAGGAATTAAAATTGCAAATAAGAAGTGGTGATAAATGAATTAAAAAAATAAATAAATAAATGAATAAACAAATAAATAAAAAACGCCAACGACCGCGGGATCCTTCCTCGAATGACAATCTCTCGGTCGCGGGCGAGCAGATTATTGTATGAGTAACGGGCATATATATATATACACACACACACACACATGTATATGTACGCTGTGTCCGGGAGGCAGGGAGGCAGGGAGAGGCGGCTGATAGGGAACTAGTCCTCGGGATCCCCATTAGCGTAATGGGGCAGCGTATATAGTCCCCATGCGCGGAGTGACGGTCATCTCCGAGTGTACCCTACCTGTTCGGGACCGACCCGGGGTGCCAGGGTCGACTGTACCGTCGCCCGATACCTCGGGCCCAAGGATTATGCCAGCTTTTAATAAGAGGGGATCGGGGCGAACCGAGATAACGACGGTAAATAACTTGTTTATATCTACGGCAGCGCGGACTCAACCTGAAAGCGTACGTTGTACCACCGACAACGCGATGCTCACAGAATTTCATGGTATACCGGCAATTCCGGGCTGCGGGAGAATGTCACTCGACGTTGCGTTCGAGGTTACGTCCCAGTTTTTGAAACGAAAAATGGAAGCTGGGAATCCCTGTGCAAAGTTGACACGCGATAAGCTTTCCTGCATCGTTGAAAAGATGTTATTCTTTGAGGGAAACGTGAGGACATCGTCGAATCGAAGACGGTAGATACGCGATTTTGAGGGAATCATGGCATGACCCAGAATAAGACCCGTTCAAACATAAAACGTGTCTACTGGTTTCGCTCGTTGGTTAAACTTAAGTTGCAAATCAACCGTGTCGTTTTTGTCGTGTAACGTCAATTAATTCGTAGAGATGATACTTCGGATTTGTTGGAATGTTTAAAACTTTTCTACTTTTGATTACACTCAAATTTACATAATGTGTCTTTGCAACGATTGTACCACGACGCAGCGAGAGATATTCGAACAAATATTCCATAATCTATACGCGTATGCTAAATAAATCACAGCGTTTATCGATACTTTTTGAAAATTACACCGTTAATTTACTTATCGTTACTTTTACCTGTAGGCGCGGATCTTTACTATGTGAAAAAAATTGAGGAACAGGTTTAAAAATAACGCCAAAGTGGCCTCGCAAGAACCACTTGGAAGCGATGAGGACCCTGTGCTAAAGCTCCGGAGCAGAGATGCAGAGGAAAATATACTTATAATCTGGGCTTGAATTACCGGGATTTCAGAAGAGTGCTGGGAGTTCCAGAGAGAAATAAACTAAAAACCAAAACGAAGCAGGATCGGTGAGTAAGTGGGAGAGAAATCCTGTGGGACTACCAGGTCGTAAATTTTTTTACACAGTATCCGCCGCTCTGTTATTTGCGGGGGTTGCGGAGATCCACTACCACTCTTTTCGCCACCGGTTCGTATTACACCTATCTACTAGAACGAGACGGAACAACCCTAGCTGGATGTAGCGACCTGCGGTTACCTGGGTGGTAGCTGCCTCCCTTTACCCTTGGACACCATCAGGCCTTACCACTTACCGGCTGCATCGCTTCCGGTCTCTGGGTTTCTGCTCATCGATCCACCGTTTATCTCGCCGAGCAGAAGTCCTCGTGAATTTATACCTGCAGCACTGCGACGCGTTGTTGCACAAGGTCCTCGAGTATCCTGCGAGGAACGAGACAATGACGGGAAAACGACGAGAGCCTTGTGCATTCGCAAGTCCGCTCGAATGACGGTGTAATTTAATTCGACGCGGAACGAGAGTCGCTGCCGGTTTCAATCGAACATGTCAAGCTATGACACCGTCTCTCACTGAGACATAAGGTACCGATAGTCCGTCGAGTGGACAGTTTTGTAAATCGATTTACCAACAATGTAGGAAATCGCGGTGCCTAAGCTTCGTTGGCCGAAGTTTTCATTCGATGTACCATCGTTATTTTGATTTCGGAAGAATATCACGGTGCGTTACATATTTCCCGAAGCGAAAATGCATACTTGCAGCAGCGTGCATAACTTGGCATAAACTTTAGATAAATCTAGACAGTCCTCGCCCCCGGCGGGGTATAAATTCTAGCGTAACCGTTGGAGCTTTTCCCCGTGGTTGACGCGGGATGCGTGATAATAAACGTGTTGCCGCGAACACCTCACTCCACCCTCCCTTGCGCCTATTTTGTAATTGTGTACTTATGCAATCTTCGCTGTAATACAACGCGGGAAAGGATGGAGGCCGGCTCACGTATTACGGCTGCATAAATATACAATTCACGAGCATCAAAGCGAGAGGGTACCTGCCTAGTCCGTCAGGCATACATGCGATGCAGGGAAAATGATGACGCGGCATTATCATATATAATGCAAGGAACATTAGTAGCTCGTTAAAGATAGGGAAGTTAACAAATGGATGTGTTCCAAATTAGCACCAAGACCACTCACCGTGCTCTGCGCCTGAAGACCACGTGGCGTTAGGACGCACCTACGCGTTACGTACCTACCTTTGCAGCGTGTACCCAACGCACCCTACAGAAATTTCTACCTACGTGTATGTAACTACCTTATTTCCTCCGGAATAGACCTCGTTACCGTACGCGGCGATTTATCAAACCTGCCGGTTACTACCGCCTGATGATATAATGAATTGCAAATTTATTCCAAGGCTATGGTTAAAAGTGTCTTGTCCGCGGCGTTGTAGGTGTACACCCATCACTCCCCTGCCTCAAACGTTCATTGTACTTTCGTACTTGCTTATATTTTTTTGCCCCAAATACGACGAGACAACGATCGCGTTACATCGTGCGTCGAAG
Source organism: Neodiprion fabricii (assembly GCF_021155785.1). NCBI lineage: Eukaryota > Metazoa > Arthropoda > Insecta > Hymenoptera > Diprionidae > Neodiprion > Neodiprion fabricii. The sequence goes on from NC_060240.1 coordinate 32,560,945, forward strand.
CTGATATCGCGCACAGTCTGCCGGATAATTGAAAAAGAAAATACCTGCGCTGGTTATGTTCTCCGAGAGTTTTTCATATTATCAAACATGTTTCTGACGTGCATACGTTGCGCATATCGCAGCTTAACCGTCGTTCATTATAGTGGTAAAAATTGAGGAGAATTTATATCTTTAATGTCGTTATTGCGCCGATAAAGTATATGAACCTAGAATATACATCCGTGATTTATGATCATTGCCAGACGTAAATGTTCCGTACAATGTTGAAGATCAATTATTGTTCGACCACGTCGTCATGTGACGGCTGATAAATGTAAGGTGTGGCTGTGTGTACACAGCGGTACGCACACTCGTAAGCCAAATTCTGTTGTACATATATTATACGTGCGTTCGTATGAAATAATCGCTAATAACGTAGGTATGTCGCGACGGAGTTTGATTACATTTTACGGATGTTTACCGAACAAAAGCCTATTCGCGAGGAGGAAAAAACGAACGATCAAGGAAAAAGGGGCAAAAAATGGTGACTCTGAAAAAGTGCGCGGCGGTATGATAGTCGGAGAGCGGAGAAACCGGGCAGGGCGTCATGGAATAAATAAAAGCGAAAATCAACACAACCTGCTGCAGGCCTAGGTATAGGTAGGTAGATACCGTAACGGGGAAAAAAGTTAATTGTTCTTGCCGAGGAGGAGATTTCGGCGCTCGGCAAGAGGGTGCGGCGATGAGAGAAGGTGCTCGCTCTAGGATCTGGAAGTCGAATGGTATACGAATTTTGGCAAAGAAGATAACGCGTAACGCGCTGCAACGGGGCCATTCAAGTACTAGCTAACGCTAAAACAGGGGTTGGCCAATCAGAGAAACCTTGTCAAATGTTACCCTACAGTCGTAGGCGTTTCGGGCAAGTGTTAGCTAGCATAGGAAATTCCAAGTCCGTGCTCAAAGCCGACACGCCTGTTACAAAGCCTGCTTGAGAAAAATAAGAAATTTTCTTCAAGGAGGTGGTAATAATGCGTCAATTGCTCAATAATAATATCTCAGCAAATATAGTGTTGATTGCATGCATTTAAAACGAATGACAATGTATCGTGTATTTAATAGTCAGTGAATAACGAATCGACGTTTTACCGAACACTTTAACGTGTATTGGTAATTAATAATAATTAATATTTAACGAAGCAGGGGTAATTGACTACAAGTGGCATTTTTGCCATTCCCAGGTAATGAATCGATTTTTCAATCATTTATCGAAAAGCGTTAGCTAACGTTGAAAAAGAGCAGTTGGGCAAAATAAACTAACTTTACCAACCGTTAACACTGGGAGTGGGATGAAAACATTTGCAAAAAATGAGTTAGCTAATACTCGAATGAACTCAAGTCACCGGAAGCAAGATCCTGCGGATGAAGACCGAAACTTCCTCTCTTCCTCTCTTTCTCTCTCTCTCTCTCTCAATTTGTTCACGTGTTTCAGGCATTATACTGCAGCCATTCTTCCTGTGACAATTACATTATTCCTCGTTTTAAAGATCATTATATATTTGCCGGAAACGAGACCGGGCAGAGGCCCGGCAACACCTGCTGCTGCAAGTGCGTAAGCTGTTCAGCTGGGCAAGGCACCGGGTGCTTAAGTCAAGTTGCCCCCGCGGCTCGCGTTGTTTCTACGGGCAAAAGTACTTTGAATTCCACTTAACAGCATGGTATAAACTACCCTCTCATTTCCTAAGTAGTCGGCCATTAATTATCCACCTCGTCTCTATACCCGCTGCGCCTCGTGGCATCTTCTATAACTCTCTTCGTTCCTTTTTAACATATCTATTAATTACCCTTCGAGTGAGGAAAAAGCTACCCCGGTTATTAGCTCTTTCAGCTATTCCAATGGTGGGATGTTACGGTACATATTATATGTGTATGTAACCATTCTTGGCGCCCGCACATCCGTTCCGATCGCACTCGTTCTTTCCTCGGTCGTTTTTTCCTGCGATGTACATTATAACGGTTTGAATCAAGACTCGTCGATTCTAACCCATGCATGAAATCCGGCTTCTTAAACTGTCTTGCGGCGGCCCGCATTACGGCGTTCATGACTACCTTATATCTCCACATCCGCACCGTTAACAACTTTTACACAGTACACACGTTAACGTCGAGTTGTCCGGCCACAGGATATGACTCGATACTCCTGCAACAGCTCGCTTGAGACCTCAATTTACCTTGAGCAGCTGCACATGCCTTCGGCACGAAGAAAGTAATGGGGATCCTCTACTTTATGCATTCATTTATCATCTTATACAACCATTCGATTCCAGTTTCACATCATCACCACGCTCCGTGTAGTTTTTCTCAAGAATCCTCGCGTATAACCGACCGTCAAATAGAACATTCAACAGTGCATTTCGGTAAGTCGGTCTGGCCCAGTGAAGTTTGCGCCTTTTCTAACGAGCAGTAGCTCGGGTGAGCGTGCAGGTGATTTGGTCTCGTGGTGGCAGCTAGTCGTTATCTCGATGTCGGGGCTTCCAGTTAATGGCAAACCTCTCGTCGTCGCCGGGCTAACAGCGTCAGTCTCTCGATGCACGAGAGATTCCTACGGGCCCCAAAGAATTTTTGCTGGAACATCAAAATGGGTCTCTGTACCATACCCTGGACGATCCGAAGGCCTGGTCCAACCTAGTCGGTCCGGTATCGCGTTATCGATCATGACCATTTGCCATCTTCTCGGTGCATGAAGAGGCAGATAAAACACACCGTCTAACCCTCGAGAGAATTGTGTGTTCCTCATTGCGCAGGTAGTAGTACATTGTACCCAAAGTCACGGTTGACACGTTCTGTGCCACGAGTACAGGTGCGGAGAAGCCTCCGTTTCGACAACCTGCAGACCCGCTCGTTTCTTACTCACCTGGGGGCATCGGAGACGCGGAGAAGGCAGGTAGGGAGGCAGGTAGGAAGGTATTGTCAGCGTGCGACGACTTCATTTCGGACTCGGCAGGGAAAAAAACTGGGTCTGACGGCCGCGACTCGCTACTATTAAACGAAGATCAAGTCGGACCTAACGCCGAGAATTACCGATTATCATCCAGCGGTAAAATCCCTCCCTCACTTCCGTTGTCACGCTACTGTGATGCTGTACACCAGGTAGACTTTGGTCAAAATTATCTCGAGATGCACCCGCGGTCTTTGAGCTAACGAATCGCATTAACGCCGAGCTTCGAAATTTACCGTTAAACCGAGTATAAGGTCCCTGTACTACGCTGAGTAGTTTTTTAAACCACCCCTTGCATGATTGGAAAAACTTTGTAGTAGCAGTACTATGTTGACCATAGACCAAGTTTCGCGAGTAAAGTTTACTGTATTTTTTTTCTCCTATTGTCACGACGCTCGTAGCTGGTAGCGAAGAACGGCACGAGGTGATTGTCGAGTATCCGTAGGTATAGCTACTCCGACGGAGACGATTAAATAAGCCCAAGATAACGGCATTATTCCATTGTACCTACTCTCGTGCAATTAACAGACGGTGGTAATTATTCTCGAAGTTCACGTTGAAGATAACAACATAGGTATACTTACATTAAATGTATTCAATGGAAAGAAATTGTTGATCGATTTTCAATTACCGAGACACCAAAGTGGGTTTGACTCTTGTAATTACCGCAAGATTGGTGGAAAAAATTAAAAATTCCGTGCAATTCTGTCTTTTTGTAAATTACAAGGCTATAAAGCACAGCGCGAGATACATCGAATTCGCAAATTCCGTTCTCGGAATGACTTCGTGCAAGGAAAATCGCAACAGAGACGTAAAACGCAACGCGGTTCCTTGTAAGGTCGCGGGAGGATTCGGCGGTTGGCCAAGTCACAGCTGCGCTCGCTCGAGTTCCTCACCGCACTCGAATCCGCGAATCTCGAACCTCCGCACATTCGCGCGCGTATGCACGTTGCACGCAGGTACACGAAATATGTACGTTTGCGCGCGTAGTCGGTACGAAATGAGTCGCCGGCTGCGGTACAGCGGAATTCCTTTATTCGTTGATGGAGTTTTTGCGCGGAGAGGAGGCGAAATTCTTTGCAGTTCGTTACCGCGAAACCTCCCCGCACCTGACGAACTCTCGGACGCCTTGTCGCGGCTACCCGGAATTGACTCTTTCTCCAGCTATTGTGTACTCCCATGCCGCCGCAAATGCCCGATCCTTGCCGTAAGGTCCGACATCTCAAGCTCCCGGTCCTCGGCAAGAAAAGGAGCCGCTCGCTCATCGAAGACACGTTAAACGAATTAGACAGGAGAATGCGACCGCTCGATGGATTGCCTCGGACTACCTCCTGCCTCGTCTTGCCGAACGATCGTTCTTCTTGAATTAGAAATACGCGCTTGACGAACACCGCGGTGTAAAAAATCGATTCGACGGATCGCTGCCGCGGCACGTTGCGTAGACTGATAAATCTGCAGAGTAATTGGCACTCTTTCGTTTATTGTGAAAAGAAATACATGTATATCGTGGATATTCGTACCGCATTCGTCGAAAAAATTTTTCACGGAAACTTGGAACGGCTGGTTGTTGCGTCCGCGAGGACAACCTCGACCTCGTCCTCCTCTAAATACGAGGTCTCCTCTTCACGCCTGCGGTTGTATACCGTAAAATGACGAGGGAATGACTCTTTGCCGCGAGATATCGCGACAAATGTCACGCCTGTCGGCGTCGTCTTTCTAATGGGGCTTAATTGTGAGCCGGTATAATTTTGTTCGCTTTAAGGGCGCGCTTGACGAATCACACGTCGCGGGTTGTAATACGCCTTTACCTAAACTGTTGCGTACCTGCCGAATGCCAGTGGCTCGGTTATTTCACGTGTAGTTCCGCGGTCGAGATAAGCGCGTACACAGATATACACGTAGGTAGAATACCCGCCGAGCCACCGTGCTTACGGAAATTGAATAATAATTGCCGCTGCTGCTCGCTCGCTCGTCGCTACCGTACGTGTTGTACCTGTTTATGCCTTATACCTGCTATACCTGCAGCAGCTACGACGGGGTGAAAGTCCGTGTACAACACACGCTCGATCTACGTATCGCGATGAGCGAGTTGCGAAGACCACATCCATTCACATCTGTTATACGTGTACGAACGTACACGTATCATCATCATCATCATTTAATAAGCCGTCCGCGGACCCGCGCTTTTCCCGCCCCGAGTCGTTTCTATCCTGCGCGATCTCTTTTAAATTAGGATCACTACGGGGAGATAAAAATTCGAAACAATGGGTTGTAATTGTTGCCTCGGGTACGCTGCCTTTTTCATCATTATGTTATCATCCTTTCCTGTATTAGACTCGTCCCCGTCCGTCTAGCATCTTGCCCTCCGTTCTCTGTTGAATATTGACGATTGAATTTATACGAATTCACGACTCTCTGTGAAAATATCAATTATTCGCGGGCGATGTGGTTAATTTTTTTTTTTTTTTTTTTTTCACATAAATAAAATTTATTCAGTCATTATTCTATTATGTGATACTCAACAAGTGTTCGGATAAATTTAGCAAGCGAAACGTATCCTGTAATTATCAAGTGATCAAAGATAATTGAAAGTGGTTTTGTGAAATATAATCTGCTTAAATCATGGTATTTGGTATCTCGTATTTTACCGGCCGAATCCCGATGCAGTTAATCATCATCGCTGGTCTCGGTTGTAAAAATGTTCAACCTACGTGGTGTACCTATACACGCGTAATGTGAAATGAATTAAAATGGTATTTTTATTAATCATAAAACGATCAGCTACGCTAATAGCCGACATCCGTTGCCTCGTACCTTATACTCTGCCGCTGTATATCCGACTTGTTTGTTTGCGCGTCATACCCGCAGGTCTGATTGTGAGAGGGGATAGGAAGACAGAGAAGCAAACTCGCGAGTGAGTCGCCTGCGGGGTTCTCTGCCATGCCGCCTCGATCCAGAGAATAATTACGCAAGCTGGGATCCGGCAAACTTCTCCAGTCCTCGTTTTTCTCCTTTGGGATCGATGTTGCGGGCATGACGTATCGTTTATAGGGAGAAACAGTGGAAAATATAGGGGTTCGTCTGCGATATCGAAAGACACCTGTGTTTCATTGAAAAATTGGAAATTCGGCCATTCGAGTATCGATCAAAATTGCAATTCAATACTTTTCACGGTAATGAAAAAAAAAATGCCAAATTTTACCAATATCCAACCACCGGTAGGCCTACACGAACTAGCCAACTACACGAGAGTATACGCACAGCTGCAACGCTCGCTTAATTAACCTGCGTGCTACGTGCGCGCGTAATGCGCGGATCGAAGAAGACACGTACGTATCAATTATTATCAATTATATAACGAATTGCAAAGCGTGTAAAAAACGTAATTATACTTCATAAATCAGCCGCGTCGTTCGCCGCTGGCTACCGAGCTTCTGCACTGCTGCAGGCCGTGCAGCGGCTGCACGTTGCTACGGCAAACGAGGAACTCCATCGGCATCGTGGAAGTTGGTCGCAATAGGGATGTCGCCGATCGGGGTGAAATGAAAATGCGTTCATTCTTTGGAAGAAGTAAATCTCAAACTATTTTTCAAGCAGGTATACAGGCATGGGTAATTGCATTCCGCACAGTCCGCCTGATTCGATGTAGGTATCGTTTTGAATGAATATTATACTCGCGTTTAAACACTTGAAAGAAAAATAATTACATAATCTCACAAGGTTTGCATACGTCTTATAACGAGTTCGTTTAATTTCTAGTACAGCAAAAACGTCTTGTCATATTCTCGGCTGTATACGAACACTTCGAGATTCTGTAATAAATAATCACAGTTTTTTGCAAAAATAATCGAACAGGTTATTAACGAAGGCTGACTGACAATGAGTTAATTGAGCCGCGGCAAAATAACGCTTACGATTAGTAATGTACATTGTACAACGCGGTTTATTGCGCATGCGGAATCAACGACGGTAAATAATAGAAACGCATGTGATTCCGTCGTTGAGCAGGTACAGGCGCACACACCTTACACCGGGGTAATTTAATAATTAATAGTGACATTGTAGGTAATTGCCTGCCGTGGATAATTGCGATTGTGCCAGAAGCCATCGTTCGGTGCGGAACAAGAAAACCTGACAATATTAATATCGCCGCCTCGCATATCACGCCTGCGTGTATCGCGCATAAAGTGCCTCGTATACCCGCCTATTCTCATTCTGTTAATTATACCGCTACGTGTTCAACGACGCGCGTCAGTTCCATCCCTAATATCGGGGAAATTCTCGGATGGTCCGTGAAAATTTTTAGTTATTAAATTTGACCGCGCGAGTTTGTTGGCCGCGAAGTACGATAAATGACAATATCTCCTCATCGTTTGATAGAAAGTTTCCAATCGTTCCATAAACTTGGACACGGGGCAGGAGTAATTAATGCACGGTCTGTTACGTGCCGCTGCTCCGTCGTCTATCCCCACGCAGATCGAGATCAAAATATGCAAACCACGTATCTAATCACTATTTATTGATTGGATTATAGCCAGTCGTTACTGTGGAGAATTAGGGAACTCCCAATCTCCCAGTTTTTATGTCAGATTCGGAGGCGTGCTCGTAGGAAGCATGCCAGGCTTTATTCAATTATGAAAAAACATTCTCGAGAGATATATAGAGGGATAAAAATGTTCAAATCGACTATCCAATCTGTTCCTCCTTAACTTTATAAAAGTCTTTCGATTCTTTTAGACTATTTATAATATTCAATTCTACATTTTTTTCTTTCCTGTTTACAAAATAAACGCATGTAATATAACCGACTCTCGTATTCGATTCATTGAATTGCATAATGCAATGACCGCGGACTGTAAAATCTCGGAAATTCCTCGTGTCAGGTAAGATGGACATTTGTGATTGGTTTTAGCCAGAGAAAAGAAAAGGTCTTCCAACAAGAGTTGTAGATATTGTAGGTACCTGTAGCATAGGCGCAAGAACCCGCAAGCGTTTGCGCTCGTTGCGCACCTATTATAACGTACGTCGTAAATAAGGAGGCGAGGCTGGCTGTAGTATCGTTTAACCAAGGAGGAATTAAACATGCGTCAATTATTGTACCATAAACATGAAAATTATCGCGGCATAATAAACTAATTAACCGACTGATTGCGGTTGGATGTTATCCCAGTTGTATTTTACAGGTAATACACAAACGCGTGGCGGTGCGTGTGTGCGACGTTCGCGGGTTCGCGTTTATTAGATCCGGTCTTTTTTTTTTGTTACTGAAAAGATACCGTGTACGATAGGCTCGTACGTGGCCCACCTAAATGCCCAATGGATTTGTCCTCACATGACGCGCTAATGGAACGTATTAATTACCGACGAAAAAAAGATAGACGCAAATATACGCGCCGGTAAGAAATCCCGGCTCCCGGCCTCCGGGGAAAAAAACTCAGCGATATTGTATTCACAAGTAATACATGCGATGTAATGTAATCGGCGTACTTTCGAATCATACTTGCAAATGGTATTGTATTATATACGAGGCGCAAAAGCAAGCAGGCAGGCAGGCTGCGTGTCGTGTCGATACAGCACACTGTGTATAACACATCGGACCTCTCCACCGTCACGTGCAAACTCTGAGGCACAGTCCGCGATGCTTATCCAAGTAATTGAGTAATCGACCCGGGCAGTCGAGTGTAATTGGACGTTGATTATACCCGCCATAATACACCTACCGACGCTTTACATGTTTCGTGGCGAACAAGACCCGAGGGCCAAGAGGCGGGAGTCGAGAATCAGGGACTCGCGGATGTCGTACATGGAAATCGAAGCCAAGCCGGTATCCCGCTGCTTACCGGACGCGAGTCTGCCGCGGCAGTATCGTGGAAACTGACGAAAGTCATTCCTGGGTGCGAAGAGTCGCGGGAATCGGAACCAAGTCGCTACGACGAATTCAAATCCGACCCCCACGGACGATGTTGAATTAGAAATTGACACGGCGCGGAATACCTTCAACAGCTGTACGGACAAATTAACGTTATCCGTGGTGCGCGTCGTTATTAAGTGTACAAGCCGCGGTGGGGGGCGTTTTATTTTACATTTTATTTCACCTTTACGATCCGTTGATTGCCTCGTTATTGCCGGAGAAAGTATAACCAGCCGTAATGACGGACAGACCAATTAAAACACAACCGTGCATGGTTGCCGGCTCCGTATCACTCGGCGGCCTCTCATCTCCGTCACTTCCCAACGCGATCTTACGTCCGTGAGGTCCGTGGGTGTCGCGATGCGCAAGGTACACAACCACGAGCGAATACCAGCGAATACGATTTGCGCAGAGCAGAATATCACGGAATTTCGTGACGTATTCAATTATCTCTGTCGGGCCCCGCGTGCACCTGGGGGTCCTTTCACCGACCTTGTTGCCCCTTGAGTAACGCCTGTCAGACTTTCCGTTCGTATACAAGCTAATTTCGTACAATGTTGTTGGCGTATCTTACCTACGCGCTTGGCTCGAATTCGTTTTGGATATTATTCTTGACTTGTAATACATCTCGACAGGTATTTCACGAGTCGGGCAACGTCTGCCGAGTCACGCACGCAGCTTTCATACGAGAATCCAAAGATCGTCTTCTCACGATCGTTTGAACATTCGGAATTCAAAACTTGTGCCACGTGTCCTCGAGACTTTGTCCTTAACTCGATATGTTCTGGCGAAATGGGGATCTTGACATTGGACAACTATACTTGTACGCGGTATCGCGTATCGGAATTGAACGACAGATTCTGTTCAGAGCGGTGACGTATGCACTCGCTTCTTGGCTGAAATATCGTTCGTTCAATTTTCAATTTACGACAAGTGTAATTATCCCCTCTACGCATACACGAGAGGTATAAGGGTACTCTTTTGTTTCCTTCTTCCAAATATCGTTTCGTCTCCGTTGTATCCCCTTTCATTTCATTTTTTAAATCAACCTCTCTGCGAGACGCTTCGTGCGGCTCGAGTCCCAACGCAGAGACAGCTTTAGGGAGATTGCGGTTAGGCTGTGGTACGGTTATACCGAAGATCGGAGAGGCCGGTTTATGGCGTTCGAGCCCCGGAGCTGACTGTTCTGCTCCGGAAACCAGACCACAAATTTTCCAGCGTGTTCCGGGAATCAATTATGATAATTCTACGCTCACGAAACGGTAATGAGGTTAATGGTCCCTCTCCGCCGCCCATTGCAGGCTAGGAGGCATCCACTCGACAATGAATCCCGATCTAATACACCGCAGCGTATCGTACATAACACTGCAGCGAAATCTCACTTTCGTGTTGTTTTTTCATCATCGCTGAGGGAATATTTGGGCCTTAATTCGTTGCAGAGAACTCGGTGCCAGGCAGCAGCGAGGCGGTCCCGCGGACGAGTCCCGCGGGCAGCTCGAACGGGTCTGTAACCGGAAATCACCCGTCGGCCCAAAACGTCCAGACGGCGTCAAACCAACAAATGGGGATATCCACCGAGGATGCTCGACACGACGACGACGGGGGTCATCCCCGTGCCGCCGCCCCCGCCAGCCCCGAGAGCGAACCGGAAACCGACGAATACACCCCCAAGCGGAAGCAGAGGCGGTACAGGACCACCTTCACCAGCTTCCAGCTGGAGGAACTCGAGAAGGCATTCTCAAGGACCCATTATCCCGATGTTTTCACCAGGCAAGTGCACTTTATCCTCAATTTATACTACAGTGATCGCGGTACGATAAGTACCCACGTTCAATGCAGCCCTCTTCGTTAACTGCTAACCCATGCTCCGTGTTATTATACACGATCTTGGGGTAATTTGACGGAAACGATTTCTTTCACGTTTCATTTCATCCTTGCGTATATGCCCTACCGTTCGCTCTCGCGAATCCTTCAGGTATACCATCGACTCGCCGGTCCTAACAATTTTCAACTCTTGGTCGGTTTCGATTTCGAATGGCTTTCGCGCGAATGAGTCCGTTCGAACGATACAACCGACAAGCTCATCTCTCCTTTTGGATGGCGACGAGTAAAGAACGCGGTGGCGTATTTTCACTCTCGAAATGCGGAAATCACTTATCCGAAGAATCTGAGATTGTCAGGAAATTGAATATTTTTCATACGTAGCTCGCACCCTGCAGCGTGACATCGTCGACGCGAAGGCATAAATCATGGTACGTAGTCGTGTAGTATTTGTGCGACCGCTCGATCACGCCTGTATGCGACTATCGGGATATACCAACGAAGACCTGGACCAGTATAGTTTTCCTGCCCGTACGAACGGGTATATACATACATCCATGCATCCATACATGTACGTACGTACATACATAATATACATAGGTCTCACCGTTAATTACAAGAACCCACACCGTGCCCGCAGCGCTGGGAGCGCACCTATTACGAACGATTACGGCGCTATTAGTTACCAAGTCCGGTTTAAAAATCTCAAGATAGATTACCCCGTTGCAGGCTCGGAAGCCATTCCACCCATACGCTTCGACTATGCCTCACGATCCATCCATCGAGAGCTGGGTCATCACGGGTCGGAAGAATTCTGCTGTAATACGTGCATTACACATTACATCGGGTGTAGTCCTTCCGGGGATGTCACGCGGTATCCGTATGCCCCAGTTTTTGCAACCCCATTTATTTACCCGTTTATTTATTTCGATTATTCAAATTCGAACGCCTTGTGTTCTCAGACGTGTGGTTGGAATAGTTATTGCGACAGGAAATAGCTGAGGTGTAACGAAGTGTATTTCTCCTGCGACCGATTCGACTCGTTGCGTTCTCCGAACGGTACGTCTGAACTCATCCTCGAGTAGGCGACAAGCATTCACGAAGTTTCGGCCTATGTAAATCAGACATCTTGATATCATAATTCGAGAGAACGGCTACCGGACGCATTAATTTTTTCCTCACGATCTATTAGACAGCGCGGTTAATTTCAACGAGCGCAAACTTTCAAAGGTCCAGGTTCATTATAGAGGCGTCCTCCTTCCGTCTCTCTCGATCTCCTGACTCGTATGCCGCGTGACTATTATAATGGTCAAAAACTAACATCGATCGCGGATCATATATATCGATGATATACATTTATCGAGGCGTGCGGCGAGTAGGCGCGGTAGCCAGAGTTATTTTCTTTATCTAAATTAGATCTTGGAAGAGGCGGCAGAGGGGCTGACGTTTATGATCAAGGAGCGTATACGCGCTTTACATGCCTGTATTATCCGTCGGTGCTTCACACCAAAATTACGAGCACGTGTTCGTACACTATGAAAGAAATATTCAGCAATTAAGACGATCGAGTTTTTGAAAAAACGTTCAAGCTTTTCGAGACTCATTTTAGATTGCAGATCGTTCGTAATATTGATGATACGGTGATATGGAGATTAACGAACGGTTATTTTGTACTCTAGTGAAATGAATTTTTGGTCTAAAAACTAATTTTCAAATCAATGATCGTTGACCCGTAATAACAATTACATTTCTTTTTCGAAACAATTAACCGCATATCGTCGAGCTCTGTTCGTGACAGTCAGATTTTTGTTTCTAAACAAAGTCCGTCACTTTCTCAATACCGATTAAAAAATTACCACACATTTCTCGCTTTCGTTAGCCATTGTTCGGTATTTTGAGTCTCGTTGCACTCGCGGTTTATCAAGCAAGCTTATCGCGTCCCTGCACAGTGACGTATCTGCAGTCTTCGGTGGCTGACCACCCAACGCGCAATTCACGGGAGGACTCATTTCCAGTGACAGTCAGGGTGCAGCCGATCCTCTCGGCTCCTGGAGGTCTAGACGATAGCTAAGAGCCAAGAGCGGTTGCGCTTTGGGATGGGATAGGAAGGCGCGTATACCTACATAGGTATAGTTGTACGGACATGGCATAACGGAACCGCGATAGGAGCTACACCCTTCTATTAGTTTGTCCCCTGGTCGAGACCTAATTCCATCGATAGCACCGATTCCATTCTCAGTGCTCCTCAACCGGGTGGCTGCGATATCGTCATACTCGAGATTCAAGTTGGCTCAGCCAAGTTTTACGGAATCGGGGAAAATGGTATTTTCAACGCATTTTTGCGTAACGGAGTAACAGAGTAACAGAATCTTAAGCCAAATTTTCAGGGTGTCAAGCCCCTCGTTCCATCCTTTCTTGGTACCGGCTGGACCACGCGTGTCGTACAGAGACATACTTATCGCACACGCCTCGCGGCAAACAAGATGGCCGTGTGTCGCCTTGTGGAGCTATCACACATGTCGTACAAGAGAGAAAGAGAGAGGGGTATAATATACTCGACAACGGCGGGAGGAAAGTAACGGGACCGGTTCGATCTGACTGGACAACTCTGATTGGTTGGATGAATTCCGTTTGAAGTTTGTTTTGTATACTCTCTCGACTATGGCTTTTGCAACTCGTGAAAAAAACGTGCATCGGAATTACGATTTCTGCTAGCGTTCGCTAAATCATCGTATCATTTATATAGTATTAAAGTTCGAAACCAAATTTTGGATGTTCGGATGTTCGGATGTTCAAAAAGTGACATCACCCAAAATTTTCTTTCTCCTGACGTCGTCGATCTATATAGACGAAAATCAGATAACCAAATTCCTCAGTCTGGAAACAACCGCGCAGTAGAGAGGACGTATGAGAATCACGCTCCGCAGATTTCGAGTACCGGGTTCTCCATCTCCGTGGTTCCTGCACTCCGGGTCCGCTACCTGGTGAAACTCGACTTCCAGGACAAGCTCTAGGTAGTTTCTGCGCTCCAGGTACGCTACCTAGTGACTTTTGACCTTCAGGACTAACGTTCTATAGTTCTGGCTGTCCAGGTCCTCCACCTGGTGAAACTCAACTTCCAGGCAAGCGCTCCGTAGTTTCTGCGCTCCAGATCCTTCACCTGGTGAATTTCGATCTCTAGGACCAGCGCTCCGTAGTTCGTTATAGTTCCTGCGCTCCAGGTGATTTGCCTGGTGAATTGCGACTTCCAGGTCCTCTACCTGGTGAATTCCGACCTCCAGGACCAGTGCTCCGTAGTTCTCGCTCAGTGCAGCGAGCAGTGAAGGCGTGAGGTAGCTCATTAATCTCGTATCATCTGGTAAAACACTAATAACGAGCAAGCAAGCGCAGCGAGCGCACGAGCACAAAATCCAGCTACACTAGGCATCAGACACTAGGTTTTACAGCTGGTTCACATGGTTATTAAATAAATAATATAAGACAAAATTTTGTTTTGGCGATGAGAAACGTCGAGCGTATACTCGAGATTGGTGCTCTATAACTCGATTCCGCGGAAGCCGTATACTTAATACCTGCGGAATCCTTAGTATAATACTAGAACAGCCCAGTTCGCCGGAATTCGTCTCATCGCCTGTTATTTTCGAATTATTTATTTTCTTTCGCTGCATCTGTAGCAGTTGCTTTGTTGCGTGAATAATTAGCCGCGTCAACCTGCAGGTACGTTCGTCCTCGGGACGGCGAGTCAGTCAGCGAGGAGGTTCAAAGTCGGGTTTAAATTGATTAGATTCGCGGGTGAGAGGTGTGGGTTATTACGGCACAGATTTCTGGGAAAGGATTCGCGCGTGTGTATAAACAATTATGAATATAGCTATGCGGTTCGCATATATCTGTAGCGCTTCTCGCGCTCCGCGGGACGTGTCTAACGGCTGGTACTTTGTACTTACGCTTATACGTACTCGTATACATGCATTTGTATTACACCTACACATGCATACTAGCAGCCTTCCAGGGTTCCAGGCAATTCGAGTAATTGCCACACAATTACATTATCTAATTAACCTCTTGGGGGAGCTGGGGTCCCATCCAGCCGTGATTGTTCGTGCCGCAATCCTAATTATTATTGTTAACTGCCGCTGATGCTGATGCCGATGCAGCCGCTGTGCGACGCACCGTGCGGCAAACCCTTTTTTGCAGCATCCCGCACACCTCTGACTGTAATCTTTGCAGTTTACACGATTCGCCGGAGTGCAGCTAGCTACTTCATCCGCCTTGATACTACTTGCATATTATCCCCCCGTGACCTTCGTTGGAAAATGTACCGCAGGATCGCAGCTGAACACCTTTTGCACCGGCACGTCGTCCCTTTTGTTTAATACTTGTTTCTTAATTACACTTCGCTCATTATACACAGTCGTATGAAATTTGCCCGCTGCTGCAGTACGACGTATAAATTCGGGGTGCGGTATCGGTGGAAGCGCACACACGAATGACGCGTACACGAAGGTACACCTACCCGCGCCTGTACACAACCTGTAATTTATACACACTCGAATTTCTTACGCCATTGCGGCGCAAGTGATTCTAAACGCTGAATCGCGGCTTCTGTATAATCAGGAACATTTACCGGCGATTTTGCGAACATCTGGAGCAATTTTCGATCCAAATGAGAGCGCTCGGCTTCGTCGGCCGCCGCTCAAGGGCCCCGAACCCCCGGGCCCCGGGGCCTTCGGGAAGTCCTCCAATCGATCCGGTTAATGCTTTCATCCCATCATCCATTTGGGCTTTGGTGTACGAGTATAGAGAATTGATGATCGAATCGTCTCTGCTATACCACTAATTTTATCCCCTTTTGTATTTCAGGGAGGAACTCGCGATGAAAATTGGACTTACCGAGGCTCGCATACAGGTTGGTCATATCTTTTTAAGCATTTTCAAACGTATATTTACACTTGTTTCAATCCGGCATAATTGCGACATGTTTTGCGAAGAAGTAGATACTTCTCATTCTTGTATTACAGATATAATTTGATGTAGAGTCCATGTAGCTTCATCGCCCTCAACTCGCGTATTTTCAAATTCCCATATGCGGTTCCGGTCCAAAATTCTAAAACAATCTGTACCAGTTTCTTTTCGATAAAATTTTTTGGTCATCCAACGTACAAAGGTGGGAAAACTTGTACACCCTTATGGCGAAATACGTGGTTTACCATGTAACCCGCGACCTTCGCGCCGGGAATGAGAAATGAGATCTCGGGTCGCTTACCGCGGGTTTTCACTGCACTTATAAGGTCGTACCTTAGACAAACATACCTACCACAGGTATAATGTATAATAATGCACATTACAAAGTAGGTAAATGTCGGGGGGAAGAAAAATCGCGCCGTGGCAACGGCTCTGTTGGTATTGCGCAAGATGAAATTGCACGGTCTTGAGAGCCGGCAACGAACATCAGGCACAAGGCTTAACAGCTCAGACCTCTCGGAAACGATTTAGATCGGTGAGGTACGCCACCCGCCCCAACCAACTCCTTTCGCTGCTCCGTAACTAAACCTGCAGGGTAGAAAAATTATCCTACGTCTAAAGGAGCCCTTCAACGCAGGAACTGGTAGGCAGATAAAACGCGGGAATAACCAATGGTTAATTTGTGCGCGGTACGACGATTCGGCCGGGAGGTTGATTCATTCGTTGAACGAGAATTGCGTGTATATATATATATAGAGGTATGTATATACCTGTATAATTGGAGCGGTAATTTCTTGGCGAATCGTAAAAATTATGCTCCCTCCGTTATTTATAAACATTGCGTTTCTTTATTATTTTCTTTCTCTCTTCTTTTACACGTTACGAACCTGCTTCGACCCATGCAGCAAAAGTGTAATAAGATCGAATTGTTCCCCGAGGATAGATGACTTCTCTCATTGCAGAATTAGGTAATTCTTCTCGTAACGTGGGGCAATTTGTTTTGTTTCGTTTTTTTTTTTTTTTTTTTCCAAACATACTTCCGCCTATTTTCCGATCCATCCGAGACGTGCGGGCTTAGTGTAAACGTGGCTGAGAACCACTGACGGAATGACACGCATCAAGAGCCAACAGATAATTATTTCGAGGAATCACTCAAAGTCTTAAGTAGTAGCCTGACTGCGGGATCGCTTGGCCGGCCCTCCATCTCTCTTTCTCTCCACCTATTTCTACGTCTATCTCCTTCCATTTTTTCCATTCTATTCCTTTTTTTCCCCTTCATCTCGTCGTCCTTCCTCCTCGTCCACCTTGTCCGAGTCTCCTACCGTTGCCTCGCAGCCTGTGTAACGATAACCCTTCGAGTCACCCCGCAGCCTAGACTGCAGGCTACCGTGCCGACATAATACGAAAAAGCTGCATTGCCCTCGTGCGGGATGCGGTTTGATGCGAAAAACGGGATGAAAGACGAAAAGCGAAGAGTCAGAGTCAGCTTTCTTACACGTATTGTACCTACTGATACGTACGCGGATGATACCTAGCTAATATATTGGCTTCGTGCCGCGTTGCATTATCGCAGAATTTATGCAAAGTGCTGATTTATTGGCTGTAAGCAAGAGCAAGGCGGACATTAGGGTCCAACTGGGGGCTCGTCCTCCTTCTTCTCCCAGCACTTACCCCGCAGACGACGGCAGCAGCAGCCGTGTTCTACCTTGTAATACCAGCATAATAGCCGCCGTCGCCAATTAGGAACGGGTCTACCCTTCGCCACTGCCGCGAGACGAGACGAGACGAGAATCGGTTTGCTTTGCCTCTCTTATCCTTCGGCTCTTACCCGCTCCTCGGGCACCGATTACGGAAACGAAGACGACGACGAAATGCTCGCGAAAGCGACGAGAAACG
Organism: Neodiprion fabricii; assembly: GCF_021155785.1. Classification (NCBI taxonomy): domain Eukaryota; kingdom Metazoa; phylum Arthropoda; class Insecta; order Hymenoptera; family Diprionidae; genus Neodiprion; species Neodiprion fabricii. The sequence goes on from NC_060240.1 coordinate 32,578,509, forward strand.
AATGAATTAGGCATCACCGTAGCGCGTGATTCCGATCGAGAACACTCTGCGCCACGCTGAATCGAATTAAATAAATCTCGTATCTCGTTTGTAATGCGCGCACACACGCGCAAAGGGATAGGTATGCGACTGTTATGTTGTGAACCCACCTTTGGCGAGATTAATCGGGGGGAATGGAACGGGAGAGACGCGACTATTGGACTTGATTTCTATATCGGGTCAATTAACGAGTATCGCCGACGTTTCAATTTTGTATTTGCAATTGATTGGTTTCATAATTTGCGATATTGATGCGCCTGTAACGAGACTTAACGAGCAAATGATACTGTCGTTGGATTATAATCGCGCGAAATTCTCGTCACCAACTTATAAACTGTATTACGATCCCTGTAAAAATATATTCAATCGTATTAGCTCAAGTTTCAACATTCCAATTTTAAATGTTAGACGTATAGTTGTGTTTTTTGCCGTTTGTTTATTACGCGCGTAAAGAAGTTAGCGCCGTTTTTTCAGAGTCCAATGTACGAATAGGCGATTCTCTCTCTCTGCGCATCCAAGTCATCCTGAAAACAAAGAAACAGGTTCGCAACCTGTTTCATTGACGGATGATCCCCATTAAGCAAGTCAAGCCTCCGAAGTATAAAATGCGATTTATAACGCGTGTCCGTGTGGATCGATTTGGCGAACAATCGTTTTCTAATCGTCACATTATCACGGTCCACCAAACCCTATAAGATCCGTAATAATTGGCTGCAGGTACGTAGTGTAAGAAGAATAGCCGGCAAGTTTTATTCAATCAAATTGTACTGTTACATAGTCTCGTTTCAGGGGATTCCGAGAACGACATGCACGGCCATGCCACCGTGTGGCTCACGTGTATATGGTAGCTGACTAAACAACGTAATAGAAATAATTTCGATTAATCACGTACCCGTGTCCGTGACCGACAGCGGCGCATCTAGCATATCTCTACACGCGTTATGCAACGATCGTTATTTACCCCAACTTCCTAGAATCTCACGCTGCTGGAATTAGTTTTTGGATTTATAAATTTTTGGTACCGCAATTAACGCGTCTTTTCAAGTTCAGTTCATTGTGTTACGCCAACGTTGTATTTACATGTACCACGTGACATACGTTGAATAGAGAACAAATGTAGAACGTGTATCATCGTTTCGTTGCGAGGACACAATGAATACGAATTACTGTCGTATATTATGTAGAAACAAAATGAACGAACGTTAAGTTTTTAATACAACCAGAGTGAAAAGATTCTCTTCCGACAGTGACTGGCTTGTACGTAGAATCGTTTTAAAACACACAATATATGCGGCGGTATGTCCGCACGCGGCGTTGAGTGCGGGAAATGGCTAATTAAATATATAAAAAAGGTGAAACATCATCAGAGGGCACCGCTAACTCGACGTTACGCTGGGCGAGTTAAGGCCAAGGCTGGAGGACTCGTAGGTAGGATACCTTTCATACAACGCCGTGCGTATGTGCTGCGCCTCGCATAGAGCACATATTAGGTACCTACATTAGAGCCTGGGTACCATATCTCGGGGCATTATCTTATCCCGTATTTCTATCGCAGCTACTCGCCCCGCTGTCGCTAATCGTTATTTAATCGAAGAACTTCCTGCACAGGCGAGCCTGCAGGGTCGGGCTGTTGGGATATCGAGCGCCCTTGCAGATGGACAGATTTCAGGGTTACAGCTTATGAAAATATTGTAATAATGGGACTACAAGCCGAGGCGGGAGCGAAACGGAACGAAAGACTCCCATGGTAGGATTAATTGGGCGCCGGGATGGCGAGGAAATGCAGGAATTTATCGTTAACGCGTTAATCGAGGTACACGTGTACCTCTTTGAATATCGTTACCACGCATGCACGCGGCAGTGCGACGACATGCGTGGTGCTTTCTACGCCGGAATCGCGCGGAAGAAGCTTTCCTGACGCGAGTTGACGTCGGTCTGGAGAAGGAAGATGCCACTTAACCGAGGCAGCGGCGATTGTGTGAGATAAGCGTAATCGTTCTTCCCTAATGGTCGTACCTTTCGGGTTGCCCGGTAGTAAATTTCTACTCGGGAAAAATCCTGACGACGCCCTTTGCTTCCGAAGCATATCGAACGAGCTTATGCCCGTAGGTATAATAAGCCGCTGCGATATGGCTTGGCATGCGTGCTTCGTATGTTGCAACTCGTTGGTGAACGCGATTATACTCAAATCATGGTATCGCGTACAAGAATCGGGGTGTAGCAGTTCCGATGCACCGTTCGATTTTATTCGACATGTTTTTTTTTTCAATGTCTAATCCATGTTGAAACGGAGTATCGGAACTCGGATGTTTTCAACAAATTCGACGGTGCGTGGATTGAAAAATAAACCCTGTCACGTAATAATTGTTACAATTTTATAACTTTTCTGTTCGCGTGGATTAATTTCATGTGATATCAATCTTGAAACTGTCGTTTATTTATACAAGGTAAATTATCGTTGTAACGCTTGAGTGGATTGTTCGCTCCGATACGAATCAATTTGCCCTTCTAATATCGTATAACGGGTTCACGTAACTCCCGAAAGCCAATATGCCGTGTAAATAGCCCGTACCACGTAACCAAATTGTTTTTCACATTCCGGGAGTGGTTCGTAAATCTTTAGAATGGACACGTACGCATCAAATTCCACAAGTAATCTAATACAAGAAAACGTTTCGCACGATGGGACTTGACGAATAACCGCAGCTATCTCCTTCCAAAAAATTCATCCCTCTACGGCGTATCCTCAGATCACTTTGAATATCTCACCTCTTCACAATTAACTCGTAATATCTACAACATGTGCCCGTTTATTCAGAAGTACCGGCAATCCGTGCAGAGGACGCATGTGCCACGATTGCAGGTACCTCTTATTCCGGATCGCGAGTCCAGGAGTCCAGGTTCCGAAGCGTTCGATGGGGCAGCGCTTAATTATCTCGATTGAGCGGAATGCCAACTGGCCTCCTTCTCCCCGCGATCGTCGGTCGGGTCGAATGGCCGCTTCCTGGGGGCCCGGACGCACGCGATCTCTCCCGCGCGTAGTTCCAGGAAAACCCCTGAGCGACAACGACTGGGAGAGGACGATGATGGGGGCGGGAGGGGGCGCCGACAAACGGCGATCGACGCCGCGGTCCCGCGGGGACCACCGTGAGCAAAGCTTTTTGCTAATCGCCGATTGTTTCTTCCCTTTTTTATTTCCCATCTAATTTCATTTTTTTTTCTTTTTTTTCTTTTTTTTATTTCGTCTCTCTTCAGATATCTATCTTTTGTCTATTCGGTAGATTTTAGGAATGCGCTTAACTTGCACAGAGAGTCTTGGGACGACACTGCGCAGCTTTTTGCCCAATCAGCCAAGATTTTCGGAACTTCTCGAGTCGAGGAATTTCGGTTTTCTGTAGAAAAATGTTTCCACCAGTTTTTAGCCGCGCGTAGCTTACGTAGGGTATAATGGTATCGCGAGGGATAATCGAGGGCGCAAAGAATCTACATCGTCGTTCCACGGACGTCTTGAAGTCACGTGCAGTAGGTATATGATACACGGTTTGTTTTTGTTGCACGTTTCTCAGGTCGACAGAGCCATCGATATAGCCGTACGAAACTTTTTGTTCCAGAAGAGTAAACGAGAATATGATCGATTACCGATCACGTGTTTTGCCGTTTATACGCGATGAAAAATTTCAACTTACTTCGCGTACAAATACTCGGTTTCTTTGGCCCAAAAAAATGACTTTCAAGTCGGTTTATCATAATTATATATGTTGATTAGGTTATACGCGATACGCGAGAGTAATAACATTAGGGGGAAAATGCTATTCAAAGATTGCCGAATCCCATAGCTACGGAGGAAAAGTTGGGCAGGTAGGTCAGTAAGATATACAGGTATATATACGGATTATACGTATATAGCCCGGTGCAGAGAGCCATTGTCCGTGTAATTAATGTGGTACAATTAAGTCCGGAGTGACCGCGGGGTCCCGCAGTTCGTCGTCGTCGTCGGCTTGTTTTGTTTTAACCCGTCGATGTTTAGCGTCCTGCTGGGGGCAATCCTGGTCACGGCGGGGGGGCCGATCCCCCTTGCCGCCGACAGGCGAGGCAGTGGCGCAGGGGGCGGCCAAAGAGGCGTCGTCGTGGAGTAATGAACCGGCGTGCAGCATCGGGGAGCGAAATAATAACGAGAGAAACAGGGAGTTTGACGAACGCGCGGGTGACACCTCGCCTTGATCCTCGAGGACCGCGGCCAAGATCCGCAACGTCGCGGCGTCGGTAAAGGCGGATATATCGTACGTATAACGCAATAACCGGGCTTTATTAATCAAATTTGGGAGTCAAAGGGCCGCTCGGAGTTGTAGATTAGGTCTAAACATGCCTCGGGACAAGGGCCCGCGGCCTCCGCAGCCTCGTCATCGGCGATGGGGTGTAACGCTGACTCGGCAATCCTCTCTCTGTACCGTCCCTGTAATAATTCGGGCGCCAACCCGGGGGACGAATAACCGACATTGTGCCCGTACGGCACCCGGAGAGCAACGCCGACCGTGTGCTTCGTGCGGCTGGTAGCGGTCCGTCCTTTACTCCTTACCGACCCCGAACCCCATCCCGAATTCTAGCCGCAGCATTGCATCGGTACCGGCACCGGGAGCTACGTCGCATCTTGATTAAACGAGAAATCGAGCAGTGCACCGTCGCGTCGGCTTCTCATACACCTCGGACCGGGCCAATCAGCCGTCCTTACACGTTCGGTATTATACTATAAGGTATAGAGTGAGATTGCTCGACGCTCGTACGCACAGGTATACTATGCATACCTGTACCTGCTTGGAGAACGTATAAAGAGATATAGTAATTTCGGTGGGGGAGATTAGCTAAATTGGGACAACTAACGTTTCAATTAAATTTTGATACACGCGTGTTTATATACTTACACGTGTGTATAGACTTCGATCATTACCACGGCACAAAGGTACTGTGCCCTTCTGTACTCGATAGAAATATGCTTACCCACAGTTGGATATATTGGATAGAACTGTTCGATACTCGGATGTGCGATGATACTGAGCTTTGAATACCGATTACTTCGTTGAACTGATACTGTAATCGTAATCGCGTTTACAAAGTGTACATCAACCACCACCACCACCGCACGGGAGATTTATTGGGATATTTATTTTTCTCCGTTCACGCGTGATCAGAGAGTTTTTCATTCTCTCAATGTCAATCCTCGAATGGGAGATTCGTATGACATACGTTAGAATACCGAATGCCGGTACTTCACACGTGTTTTCTGCAGATTTTTCCCGCAGGTACCGAATAACGTGTAGTTTTGTCCCGGATTCGGCAACCAGACCTTTATGTCTAAAATAATCATTCATTATGAGTGAATATTTCTGCCGATGATTAATTGCGGTAAAATGAAATGTTCTTAAGCCCTGTTTCACTCCGCTTATCCACACGTCATGTCGCATTATGTACGTCGTCGGCGTCACGTGTTTGCATTCCGAGCCCCCACTTGATGCACGGAGTAAAGTAAAATCCCCACCCCGTCGCAACCCTTAGATCGACGTTCAGGTCTCGCATAGTTACATTCGGATTGGATAAGTTGAATTTGTTATTGACATCCTTAATCTGACTGCGCCTTGTCACGGCATTTCGGAATCACGCGGCATGCCAACCGCTATCTACTTGTACAACTCCCTCGCCACCCGATACAACGATCTCGAAGCAGCAGTCATCGGACTGTCAGAGGACGGCACGGATTCTCGATCGATCCAACAAACTCGTTGCGTTACGACGGTCGCAGTGTTTTGTAAAAGCTGCCTCGATCAACGTAAAAATATATTTACTTAGGATAGGTACAAAAAGGTGGGATAGGTATCAATGTTGAGGGTTTGAGTCGCAGAAACCTTCAAGTCACGGACCATCGCGATCCCTCGTTTTATAGTGCCTATATATCTGGACGTGGAGTAATTTTTCTTTACATGACAAAAAATGGTCGCCGTACGTACCTACTGGATTGAAGTAATATATCACGTACTATCCGGTACGTAAGTCTACCGTTATGCGAGGGTGTTTACCGCACATCTAACCATTACTCTGTGCCCGTTTGTGTTTCAGGTCTGGTTCCAAAACCGGCGAGCAAAATGGCGGAAACAAGAGAAGGTCGGGCCACAGGGTCACCCTTACAACCCTTACCTCGGCGGAGGCGCGCCGCAACCGTCAGCGGTGGTTGCCCCGACGTTGCCTAACCCATTCGCCCACCTGGGTACGTTCGCGCTGAGGAAGCCCTTCGACGCCTTTCGATATCCACCCCTCGGGGGGTACCCGCCGCACCCCTATCACAGGGCGCCACCGCCCCTTTCACCCCTGTCGCCCCTACTTCCCCCGGGGATTCCCCTATCCTATACGAGCGCAGCCCAATCCTTCCAGAGCTTCCTGGCTAACATATCGGCCGCCCAGCGTCCTAAACTCGTCGACGTGCCGCCGCCCCCGCCCCAGAGGATCGGCCCCCCAGCCCCGCCACCCCCGACGACGACACCCACGCGAACTACTAGCTCGCCCCAGGGCTCGCCGAACAACGCAACCAACCACGGTGTCGGGGTGCCGCCGGACATGGACCGCAGAACGCACAGCATCGCCGAGCTGCGACTGAAGGCCAGAGAGCACGAGATACGGCTCGAAATGCTGAGGAAAAACGGCGACCTTGTCAGCTGAACCGTGGCGTTCGAAGACCGCTGAAGAAGCGCGGAGGATACGCACACCCCGAGGGATAAGATCGCGCCGTATCATTCCGTTGATCGGTAGGAGTTATCGGTGGTAACAACGTCGATCCGGGCGCTTTCGGATCGGGGTTGAACCGTCGCTTAAGCACGCGTTAGCGATCTTCATTCCCCGTTGGGTTGATCGATATTCCCCCGCAAGACTTGGGCGGAACGTCCCGAAGTACCGGCTCGACCGACACGTCCCACGGATCCTCGCTGACGCAATCGTAGAACCCAAGGAGAGACGAAAACGTGGGACTGTGAAAAATCCCGTTTAATAACAGTCAAGTACTGTTTTGGTGATATTTTTCAAGGATCTCTCTTTTGGATTCTACGCTTCTGTCGTCGCGGTTTAGCGAAGTATCGGTCGGACGATGGAGGTCGAGGCTGAATTTTCACTGAAAACTAGCATTTCTTCTTCTTCTTATTCTTATTATTATTATTATTATTATTATTATTATTATTATTATTATTTGATCGTTATACGCAAGAGAAAAACACTGTCGTATACACAACGCGAACGTATACATACATAGGTATAATTTAAGTGTAGAAAATGGATTACTACAGGATTTACTTCACAGACCTGTGGCGAAGACGAAGGCGTAAATGACAAGAAAACTAACTGTATAAGAACGAACAAATACTAGCCAGGGAGCTGAGAGAGGTAGAGGTTATACCCTACGACATCCGGTGATATCTACAACCTATATCCAGTATTTATGACAGGCATCTTCACCACATCTTACATTGACTAGAAGAATTGCTCCAGAAACCGCGGCAACGTGACGTGCCTTATTTACATATATAGGTATGCATCATCCCTATAATACTACCGATTCACATTGTATGTATGTATATATATTATATATATATATATATATAGATACATATATATGCCTGTGTACATGTATATCTGCATATGTATGTATGTATGTATAATATAATATAATATTTTTCGCCAAAGTATTTTAGGGTATAAACTTGGCGGCACCCCGTAGCCGCGGTATCCTGTCTCTATTTAACCCGGTTGCCAGATGCTGCACAATTATTATATCCAAATATGTGTTAATCAATTCCCTGTCCTGTTTTATATGCATATACACATATGTGTGCGTGTGTGTGTGTGTGTGTATGTAATAGATGTATGACGTTATGTATAGTTTTACAACCGATATGTAATACGGGTCAAGGTAGGAAGAAATCCAAGTCCATTGTGGGACATCCGTCCAAGAGTTCCTTGTTATAATAGGTGTGGCTATTTTCACCGTCGGGTGTAAATTCGTCGTCGCTGCGTTACATTCGCGTCTATAACGCAATTTCGGTACGAACACACACACATACCGCACACACATACATACGCAATCGTCGCACAATTTACTTACGATATATCAATATACCTAGATAGATATTTATACATATTATTACTATTATTATTATAATTACGACATACTATGATATTAATATTATTACTAGTGTTATTATTAGGTATATCATTATTATTATTATTGTTACGGCTACATTAACGCTATTACTATTATTTTTTAATTGACGAGGCACGTATATATTGAGTAATATTGTAAATTGTATGATATATATAAAACTTCCAAGTGTACTTACAAATATATAAGTATACATATATATACATAAAATGTATGCATATTTATACGTATTATTCAAAAGAAACATTCATCACGCGATTAAATATATATAATACATATACGTGCGTACTGATTGTTGCTTTTGTTCCAGCAATTTATTTTGGTTATATATTACGTATACCGACTATGAGTAATATATAACCAAAATAAATTATAAATTATAAGCTTTTCATATCGAGATTCAGTATCACGCTGCTGCTGGCAGAGATAACAAGTATGTGTATAATGTATGCATATATATGAGTCAGTATGTGAGCTATGCACTAAGTATATTGCATACATGTAACTGCTGTAACATGAACAAAGCGTTAAAGATGCGAAACAAGAAAACGAAATATCAACGTGAATGACAAATTGAAAATTGTAATTGACGTGCGAAATATCGCGGGTTTATCTCATTTCGAAAGTACAAAAACTCTTGTGAGATAGGTGAAAAAAAAAAAGTGCACAACCTTGCGCTTCGACTGACGAACCCTCTCAATCGGCGAGACTGAGTCAAAGCGTTAATCGCGGTAATTTTCATGCGAGGTAAATTAGCGAAATAACTTTGACCAATCACGCAAGCGGGATCGGTGCTCACGGGTCGCGGAACACGGAGCTTATAGGGACGAATCTTGGGGCGAGAAGAGGATCGGATGCCGAGACATCGCCGCGGACTTGTTTACATCGGAGTAATTTGCTAATCGGGTAGATTCCCCCCGGCACTCTGCAGGGCTTATTGAGATCGCGGGCGCGTGATCCGCACCCAAATTCTCGTCGTGTAAGATATCGTCAAGCGGACCGTCGTTGGAGAAGCGAGGAAATTTAATCAGATGTACCCCGAGCCCCTTTCAGGCCAATTTTTCATCCCGCTAAACGGCACCGATGCACGTGTGCAATACGCTCCATCGCCTTTCAAGACTTTCAACCAGGCACCGCCGCACCACCCTCCGCCTCTCGGCAACGCTTTATCCATCCGCACGTACAGGCACCACTGAGCTTTATCCTCGATTAAGAAGCCTCGATTACGGGTTATCCGATAACCAACTTAGCGCGAGGCCTCCGCACCATGCCTCCGGTATGCCACCGTGGTTCCTCCTTCGGTGAATGCATTTAACACAACCTGTGCGTTACTTTTGTACAGGACGATTCACAGATGAGGGATGACTTCGCGCTATTTCGATGGAACGCAAACCGGTCGGGTTTGCGGGTTTTGAAAACGTAAAACACCGCGCTTTAACGGTTCCGGAATCTAGATATTTGCAAATCAAATTCCGAATCGTATTCAAGTTTGACGAGTAAGGTTTAAAAAGATAAAAAATTCCGCAACACCGCGGATGGTGACCGTTTAATTTGCGCGTCTATCGCCGGGAGAGTATCGGTTCCATTTTTTTTGCCTCAGAAATATCTGATCCGTGTTTTCACCTGTACGCGAGACGGTATCGTCTACAAGGATCCGACGATGTGAAAGAGTCTGTATAACGAACACCCGGTGGAGCGGGAGGCTGGCCAGCGAGATGAAGGATGCGCGCCGTGACGGTCTAATTGAGGCCTTCTTGATTGCATTTACACCGCCGCTGCCTCCCGTATATACCGGCTTATGTACCTATGTACCCACATACATAAACACAATATCCTGCACCCGGTTCTCCCCGGGAACCCGCCAAGAGTTACACGTGCACCAACCGTCGGCAGCAAGGTCGGAGGAATATGTATAATATTATCACGTCGAGCGGTTGAAACTGCGCCAGGGAATTCCGTCATCTCGCTGGTGTTTCAACTTCTGAGCGACGATAGAGAATGAAAAGGAGCTTGCACATATTCATTGAACACGCGTGCGTGGGTTCGAGAATCAACGGCAATGGGTAAACATAGGTATCGTCAAAAGTGACTGTTTTCAACGGTCCGAAACGACGCCCCGACTTCAAGGGCTTATACAACATGCCCTGCGGTATTATCGAAACTATTACCTCCTAATTTATTTCCTTATTCAAAAAGCGACGCGTATCGTAGTTGTGCCCGGCTCGCCTCGTTTCACCGTGACGTTCGAGTCTCGTAACTCAGGCACGGTATGTTGCGTTTGTAATGTTGAGCGAACGAAACGTTTATACTGAAAATGATTTGTTCCAATATTAATAACTTGGGCTTGTACTGCAAGCGTTACACGAATCGTGACCGCACACACATTACGTCCTGACAAAGTACAGAAGCACCGTGATTTTTAGTTATTTTAACAACGATCATTGGTATTGGCCATTCCGGAGTTCGCGTGAAAGATCAATTACGTAGTTGCAGTACGGTTCAAACGTTGAAACGGTTTCGGGTAAGACCGATCGAGCTCGCTAAAGGCGACAAAATTATGTCCGAACTCTTGCGATCGACTGTACCGCGAGGTTATAATGTCTGGCGTGTAGTTATATTCGAGTGAGAGATACGTTATTGTGGTCAGTAAATTGCTGGGGCAGCGGTCGACGTTTGCGCCTCCAGCTGTGGGAAACTGCAACTTGGTGATATGCACGCGTGCATAGAGGTGACCATCGCCGGACTCGGAGATCTATGCCGGGTATACGGATGGTACGATTAGCGGGTTGACGAAATCCGCACGTCGCGAATGCACGACGACGAGTATCAACCCGCATTCGTGCGGTGCGCGAACGTGACGCGCGGAGACGAGGTCACCGGCTCTTTGGAAACGACACCTTCGACCCGGCCGCGGTGCACCCAAAGCCGCAGCCTGGCCGTCGTCGTCATTAGCGGCGGCAATTTAGTCGGCATCACGAGCAATTCGCGGCTGCGGAAATCTCTCGCATTACGCTGTGCGCCGCGTGGCGTCGACCGATATGCAACTGCGGGGCTGCGAGGCGACGTGAATATGCCGGTTGCACGCGCCCACATCTCAGCTGGTGCACGGGGTCAAATGCCGTGGCGATAAATCAGCCTGCACCTTCCTACGAGGTAGTCGATGGAGAAAAAGCCGCGTGGATCAGGAAGCCCGGTTAATTCGGTGATTGTGGGCTGTGCGGCTTCTTGAAATTAAGCCCCATTGTTTAAAAGAGAATCCATCCTGATTGTCGGTGAATAATGTTGCAGGCGCGATAACGCGCGCCCTACGGCACATCGTCGGAGCTGAAGATCGGTGATGAATCAGGTGTAGGAGGTCGTCGAATGGGAACGGGAAAAGTAATGCGTGTGTGTGTGAACGCAGTTCTGCCTGCTGGCTTCGGTGAACGTCGCGTCTTCTTGCTACTCCGGCAGTTGGCACCCAATGCTCGTGCCGCCGCGTTGCCACCTAGAAAGTTCCGAAGGAAATAATAGATCGCGAACGCGGACAAGGCCGCGTCGCATGCCGGCATCCAGGTATTATTATAATAAATACGACCCACCGCAGCTGCGGAGAAACTTTGCAGCAGCTCGATCCTCTCGAGACGCGACGATGCTGCGGAGCTGCAGCTCTTATCTGGACCGGCTTCTGCGCACCAACCGCGGCATTAGGTACAACGGTATTGGTCCTAATTGAAATGTGCAGACTGGCACAGGGTGGTAAACGGCGCTGTGCTACCTGGCGTTGTCGCATCTCTCTCAATTTCATACAAAAACTGATATCGCGTGGGCTCTTTGGAATGATAATTAACGTAGACCAAATAGCCAAACTTCTAGCGATAAATTTGTGCCAATTAGGTCGTACCTCGTATCGAGCTTCCGGTCCCGCCACCCTGGCTAACCAACGCCAGACACGCGATCGTCGCACTGCGATGCTTCCCGAAGTTTTCTTGGATATCAAGTTATACCGAACACGGTGTGCACGGTGATTTTTTGACATTTTTGCTTTATGCGTACTTACGTGTTACGTAACATATCTTACAGGCTTCGATGATACAGCAGTCGCTTACAGTCGCATTACACGGAGGTACGAAATTTTTTGGCCTGAACAGGCGATTTTCGATAACAGGTGAAAATACTGATTTGAAAAAAAGCGGAGCACCGAATAATAGCGAAGTACGCGTACCCGTGGACGCATGCGCTGATGATACAGGGAGGTTGAATGCGGATCGGCGGGTATATAAAGCGGGTGAAATTTCGGTAATAACGCGTTCGCTACCGAGCCGCGTTCGCGGGTACGAGGGGACGCTAATCGGCAGGCATTATCTCAATCACGTAAAACTCCAAAATTGCATTTACCTTTTTAAATGAATATTTGGCGGGGAACGGGTCCCAGCCGTTGCCTACGCTCGGTAAGTTAATTTACCCTGGAATGCCGGGTAACGCCCTATGCGCCGCGCTCCTCCAACGACGCGAAGATCCTACCACGGGGAAATTATTGTCCGTGCCTCCGACAACATCTTCTCGATCCCTGATCGAAATCCGACGATATACGCCTCGCGATTCCTCTGCTCCACTTTTCGAAACTTATCGGTAAAAGACAAAAAACAAAGAGAGACAGAGAGAGAGAGAGAAAAAAAAATTGCAGCCCCGAGGAAAATGGTCGATACGTCACACGCTGCAAACCGCGACCACGGACCGATCCAAGCTCAACTCCCATGAAAGCTCGGTTAACAGATTCCCCGCGGTCCTCGGTATCTTCCCATCGGATCATTCGGAGGGTTAATTACACGGTGATTAACGGGATCGGCTCCTGCGCACCACTCCTTTTCGCCCCTCGTCTCGGGAGCCAGTTCGTAATCACCGACGTGCCGATGATTCATTTCTCACAAATTTGTGTGCTTTTGGAATCTGTGATTTTTGGCTGTGACGCCGAAGGGTTCGATGGGATGTTCGATCGAATCTCGAGGCGAGACTTTTCCCGCAACTTTGTAATTTTAGGTACATTCGGGACGATTCCGTGATTAGCACGAATTGTCGCTGTCACGTTTTCGCGGGCTCGGACCTTTGCAATATTATACGCGCGCCCGAGTCCGCTCGGCGCAGGACTGACCCCTAAACGTCCGGTTAATTAGACTTTTGTTCTTCGATTTCTTAGCTCGAGCCCCCTAATAACTCGGGCCAACCGTAATGAGGAGTAAACTAATTATTGGCTGCTAGTTGGCCGGTAGAACGATATTTCAAAGTCGCGCTGACAGCCACCAGGAGCAACAAGGATGACGCTTTTGGGTATCGCTCGCAGTCTGCGGCGGAGGAGGCTCTCCCTCTCTGCAGGAACGGGGGACGGGGACAGGATATGCTACAAACTTATAACTACGGCTACCTTGCTACCATAAAAGTGGCCCGGGATCAGGTTGCGCACCTTGTTCGTTTGCTGCGCGAATTGCATACCGTGTTCCCGAATATTTTCCAACTCTTCGACATCGAGCACAAGTCAATAAATGGGAATTTCAGATTTGAATAGACATTCTCGCGTTTTACTAATTACGGTATTTTCAAGGTGTTTCAACAAATTTGGAAAAACCAGACGTTTGTGGAGACTTTAACTATTATGTTAATATTTGCTAATGTACGGCAAGTTTGCCGTTCAATCCGTTTCACGGAGTGGATAGAAATATACTCGTACGAAGCTCGTCAAGTTTAATACAAGTGCACGGATATATTGTTCTCAGCATCGATACTCAAAAGTTTCAAGTCTCTGCATTTGAACTACAATGAAAAAATCGAACCACTTCTGTTTACCGGTAATTATTGTACTCGAGCTCGAACAATTTTGAAAAGCATCGAAAGGTGTCCGTCAGTTAATGTCACGGGTGGTTTAGCGCGGGCGCCTTCGCATAGAAACGGACACATTATTTACGTACCCGTTGACCGTAACCGAAAAGAGTTCGGTGAACAGGTAGATTAATACCGATGCTAAGTACCTGACTGGTTAAAAACTTACCGGCAAAGTTGTGTGTGTGTTATGTGTCGGATGCATAAACGGGATGAAAAAGAACAAACGAATGACATTAGGCGACTCGCTGACTAGACTCGTTGGCCGATAAATATTAAGTGTAGAAATTTTTCCACCGCGTCACTTAGGGTCGCTTTTATAGTCGAGGGTATTATATAGTTTCGTAAAAAGTTTCGAGGTCGTAAAATCTGGTTTCCCTTTGAGATACGACGGCCATTCTCAAATTTTAATCAGTTATATCTCACCGTAATTAACTTGGTTATACAGTTCACAAAGTTATACCCTGCGTATACCGCTGACATATATAACGTACGTATAAGGTACGTCGGCCGGGGGTGGGCGGCCTTCGTTTACGCCGATGTGCGTGTATCCAGGATATTCGAGTTTCCTCGGGATTTCAAAAATACATATAACCCATACGTACGCAACAATGAAGTTGAACCGCTTCCAAAGCACGCACACTCCGGCGAGAGGGCCGAGAAGATGATGGGGGGGTGCGGAGGGAAAGAGGCACAAGACCCATGAATACGAAATCAGTTCTTCCCCGCTACGAAACGGTCGGAACCTCCTAAAATGCTCGGTTCGTAATAAATTGGAATATAATCGTAAAAATTCAAGATCCAATGCAAACAAATGCATTCGAGGATTCCGTCGAGCGAACGGACGGGCCGTCGTTAAAGAATAAAGAATGTGAATATTATGCCAGCCGTTTAGGCCGACCCGGACGGCGATCGTCGATGCCATGGACCTGGATTGTAACAGAGGTTAGACAATGTGGCGGGAGAGGCGTGGATACAACAAATCAAGCGCCTCCCTCGAGATAGATTAATTATTTCTATGAGTCCGAATATCGAGCGGGTACACGCATGTCTTATATACAGCGTTGGCGATAGCAGCCTCTAAAAAACCGTTCTTTACGAGGGACGAATGCGCCGCGCAGCCACGACGGATCGACCCGGACACGCCCATCCGAACCAGGTTCCGAACGAATCCTAATTTAATTAAGACAGACTGTTATTAAGTTCTGATCGGTATATGGAAATTAGTCGCCGACCCGGTCCCACTCGCTCTCTCGCTCTCTCGCTCACTCGCTCACTCCTCCACACACCCAGACACGCAGACTCGCGAGAAATTAGCCGGAACATACGAGACAGTGAGCACCACCTCATCTGCCGCTGTATATCACGATCCCGATTGTCCGCTTGTTGGAACAGTTTTCATAAAGGAGGTGAATAAACAAAATTACAACAAGAATAAGAAGCCATTGAAGAAGAGGGAGGAACCACTCCCCCGTGGTTCCATTCAAATAGAGTCCGTGTCCGCGTCGTTTTTACCCGTTAAGATCGGATTTTACGAGAGGTAAACGTCGCCTTGCTCCTCGTGAAATAATGGGACCGTAATTTGATAATTTAAAGGTCCCAGTGGCGCCAAGCTGGGCTGTTCGAAAGGATCTCTGGAGCGTATCATCCTAGCTTCTATAATCTTCGAGGAATTCCAGTTCCTATAATACGTGTGTAATGTTCCTTTTTTTTTTCTTTTTTCTTTGATCACGGTATCCACGGTTAAACGTACCAGTCTCGGTACAATCTTCGCCCCGTGAAACACCGAGCTACAGTACAGTTCTTTCAGCGATGCGAGAAGTTTCCACCTTCACCGACAATCGTGTGCGATATAATTTCATTCCCACTTTATTACTACGAAGTGAAACGAGCCAAGCGTTAGTATCCTCGATCGTTTTCGATCAGGAAGTACCTGCAGCGGCTCTCTCCGAATCCTCGCCCGCTCGGTTCCCCCGTATTCCCGTAGTGCCGAGTGTCTTAATTTCAGCGTTGTCGCGACATATCCGTATTCGACGTTAGGCGCGAGAGCACGCGTCTCTCGGTGTCCTGGAGCCGCAGGTACCGGGCCTCCGGTG
Source organism: Neodiprion fabricii (assembly GCF_021155785.1). Lineage (NCBI taxonomy): Eukaryota > Metazoa > Arthropoda > Insecta > Hymenoptera > Diprionidae > Neodiprion > Neodiprion fabricii. The sequence goes on from NC_060240.1 coordinate 32,594,691, forward strand.
AGCTCCCGGGGCGCGCACCGGGTTTCGACACCCACACGCCGTGTCGCCTCACCAAAGGCATAAATAACGCCGAACGGCCGAGGCCGGCGTCGCGTCGCGGGACTTACTAAGGGGCCCCCTGAATTCGCCGAGTTGGCAAGTTGCGAGTGTAAAGCGGGTCCCCGAGTAGGTACAAGGTGCGACGGTTACGGTGTTCGAAGCGGATGTGGGTCCGCCGATCGGGCGGCAACAGGTGGCGAACGTAAGGGGCGAGACCACCCCGAGTATCCAATCCCCGTTTATTGGCCCTCTCGGGGCGCGGGCAGCAGGGCGCACGGGGGTGGAAAGACGCTCTTCCCGCACGAGGGTGACCCGGGCGGGAGTTCGTTGTAATCATCCCTAATTCAATAACTTGTTAGTTTTACGCTGGCGTGTCGCGTACGCCTTCGTCCGTCTTAGTGTTGTTTCGGGCGTTCCCGCCATGCGGCGGTAATACGTACACATGCATTGATACACACGCACACACACATATGTATGTATACGCACAGCCGGAAATGGTATTTATATTGAGATCCTCGCGGTAACGTACGAGCGGAGTCTTCGGCCGGTAACGAGGCAACTTTACCGAGGATTCCGTATTATGAGCGTATACGGCGAGGGTAGAGCTGCCCCCCATATGCCGCAGCCTGCAGGCTTCCGAAATATTATTTATTTTCTTTTTCCTATTCTTCCGACGGTCATATCTCATTAAATATCGAGAAGAATGTTATATACGGATGGTGCGCGGGTATTTACCTTATATACACACCGGGGCGATCCGGCGCTGAGTCGTAATACTGGAAATTTATAACCGAGAGTCGGTAACGTTTATGCCCTTGCGTCTGCCCATCTGTCCGTCCGGCTGCAAGTGTATGCCCGCACATTCACGTGTACAATGCACGTTAAGCGGCAGAGGAACGGCGAGACTTTTCAACTTTCGTAAACTTTGTCGATATCCCCCCCACCCCCCCATCCGGGAACCCGCGGGCACTGAGAACGCGCGATTTTGGCTCGCGAGCAAACGAAAGATCATCCCACGCTATTTGTACTCCGGGTATATCCACGGTGACATAAATTCCTCTAACTTTATTTTACGACCCCTGCCACTTCGTCTTTGCGAGCCTCTCGCGAATCCTTTGTTGTAGTTGTACGTAATTTTGTTTCACGTTTTTACGGCACGCCGATTCGTTTTTCGGAAATGCTGCTGCTCTCGCGGCTGTTTTACAAACTTCTCAATTCCCGCACGTCGCGTGGGAATTATAGACGTATATGTAACAAACGCCTCGCTACTCGGCTAGCTTCGCCGTATATCTGCGCCTCGGCGGGGGGTCGCGAAATTTTATTTCGCAAGTTCTGGGGAAATAAACCGCGATGCGACGCGATAAAGTCACACCGGCGTGCCGCGACGCGGCGAACGCTATTACCTTTATTGCGATTGACACCGGGCGACTTTGCTCGCGGATCGGACCCGCCGCGGGGTGTGCGACGAGATAAGGATCGCCGGGGCGAAACTCGAATCTCGGACTCTCTCGCGTGTTCGGGAACTGACAATTACCTTTATCAATAAATAATCTCGACGAAGACGGGCCCGTTGCGGGGCTTCCCACGGGCCCCCGCTGGGTATTTAAAACAATTTCACCCTTCGCCTCGCTTCGCCCGCCATGTTACGCATTTGCATGCCGGGTATAATCCGAGTAGCTTGTACCACGCGGGCACGTATAATTCCCGTCGGCGGCCGCTCGCCGCGGACACGCGTTTTTATTCATACCGCAGGTTACAGACGGAAGTAGGCACAGAGCGCGTTGTCGGTAGCTGATCATCGCTAATAGCACCGCTTTACCCCGGAATGCTTGAAATATATCTATCCGACGATAGGTAATAATCGGTTGCCGCTAATTCCACGTCGTCGCCTCCACGTACCGCGCCTCTGTCGAAGGCACGGCACTCGGGGGAGCCGCGGGACCGAAAGACGATGCTCCGGGGCCACCGGCGGGTAATTCCGACTAATTCTTACGGGCGATCGGGAGGATCGGGGCGAGACAGGCGCGCCGGGCCTCCGGATTCTGCCCGACTCCCCGTAATCGGCGATACCACCTCGCTCGCTCGCTGGGGCATAATGGGATGGAATTAAGAGGAGACGTGCCCTCTGCTAATCTATTAATTCCTCGGGCTCGACGGCCATCCCGCTCAACCTTGCCGCGGAACTGAAGATTTAACGTGAACTTCGAGCTCGGACTTTCGATGAAATCGTATTAACCCCTTTGGATTTTTGGTGAAAATTTGACGGTTTTGAAAAGTGCTTGAATAAGTTGGGAGAGGAACCGAATGCGCGCAATCTGAACACGCTGCGAGCAACGAGCCCAGATTCACAGCCGAAAAATAAGAACATCTCTTAGTATTCTCTGAGTTGTTTTTCGAACGATGCTCTGGATGTCATTTTTTTTTTTACAAGGGACTCATTTAGTCTATCAAAAGCCTCACTCATTGATTCTAGACGGGAAAATTTCGGGGTTCGAAAATCGCACAAATAGCAGTGCTGTCCCAGTCGAACGACGGATTAAAAGTTGCAGCCAAAACAGATCAAATAGTTTACTGGGTTCGGAAAAAGGGAGGGGTACAATAATCACAAACCTACTACTATCAAGTTTTAGCTGTTTATTCAATGCGCCTTAGTTTTAGCACATGTGTTTAGGCGTCAGTGTGCAGTATTTTAACAATTTGCCACAAACTAATCTAGTATTAAAGACAAATGGACGTGCAAAATCAAGATTGAATGTCACATGTTAATTCAGATTATTGTAGTAGGAAAATGGAATGCAACATACTCCATTTTCAGCACAGTAAGAGAAGTATTATATCAGGTCGTCATTGTTATAGTTGGTAAGTATATTTCAAAGTTTCGGCTTGCGTACAATCGTAACGTAAGATTCGGGGATAGTATATACCGTATTGTATCGTTACTATTCCTCGCAATTTTTGCCTATACGTGCAAGACTTCAATACAATGCAACCACTCTTCTTATTATTCGCGCGCCCTTTGCCAATGAAAATCGTACAGACCATCAATCAACGTTCATCGCTTTCAAGGATTGTTTTTGAGTGAAATATTCGATCCAGGACACCGTGATTGCTAAATGAACGTTACGTGCATCAGAACCGATTTCCATACCGTTTCAACCGTTTCCCATTTCTTTGAAATACTCAAGGTATATGGAGGACGAAGTATGCGTATAGCCCCGGGAAATATGTGTATAAATTATTGAGTGCCGCTCGTAAACGTCGTCGAGCAATGCGCCCGTGAGTATCGAAAGAATGCGTCCTCAATTAACTTTACCCCGTATTGAGATTTGTTATTAGTTACAAATGTCATTAGATAAACTCTCCGCAGGTTTCGTAATATGCCCGGCACATATAGATGTGGAAATAATGCACGGTTATATTATCGTAAGGTGGTTGATTTATTCAGCTCGCAGCGTCTATAGGCTTGGAAATCGAGAAAACCGAGAGTACATTCCGCGCGGTTATCTCTGCACCGTTCTTGTCCACCGAGTGCAGCCGTACACTTGCAGCTTCTTCCGGTGATTAAGGAAAATTTTCGTCCTAGACGCGTCCTTAAGAATCCGAGAAAAACCATAGCCGCGAGTAGACGCACCGCATAATGTGGCTTAGGGTATCTGCACCAATTCCTGCCGGCGCCGTAGACTCAAACTCTTACATTAGTAAAATCTTTGCGGGCTACTCGCCCTCTCTCTCTCTCTCTCTCTCTCTTTCTCTCAGCTCCGGAGAGAGGTTTAGGTGAGTCATCATGGAATGCGTCGACGGACGGCGTCAAGGAGGAGCTCCAGCTAGGACGACGGGCAGCCTCTTATCGCGAGAACTAAGAGTAAACATTTGTCTCGCATCGGCTTATCACTGCTACTTGTACCCCGCCAACCCCACGCTACAATAAGTAAACCCATCCGTCTTTTGGCCCTTAGAACGGCCGTCGGCCGTACCTTTAACCCCCGTATGTATGCGGTCCTACAGGCATACGTACGAACTCATGACGGCTCGTTGGCAGCGGAGAGACTCTTTCGAATCGCTTCTAATCGATCTCTGTATCTCAACTTTTACCGCCAAATTCACAAATTCACTCTGTTGTATCGCAGAAGCTGTATTTCTACTTCGGACGCGCGTACGATCAAATCCGCGAAATCAGAGTGCACGGGCGGATTTGAAAATGTCTTAAGGGACTTTTACACTCAGGAATTCAGTTTGCGTAACACAGATGTAAGTATACGACAAACGATAAGTGGGTATCCTTGAATTTGAGGAAGAGATCTTGACGGGCATAAGATCGATAGGTGTCTCCTTCCATAATACGGATAAGTGATGCTCGTCCACGGAGAGGAACGCAGACACATCCAGCCGTCGGAAGTTGCGCGTTGTCTCTCGAAGCAGGTATGTAGGTTTTAGCTCCTAATGCCTACCGATTAAGCTCGACACGGCAATCTACCGCAGCTGGGCCCTCGTCCTCGGAGGGTCACAAACGACATTCAACCGGCCGAAAATATGCCTCTCGGCGCGAAGGATTCCGTGTCGGGCTAATCAGACGCCTGGGCGCCGTGACATAAATTTTCGAGGACCTATCAGCCCTCGTGACTTCACCTCGTCTCCTGCAGCGACGATCACTACTTACGGACGGAGTGAGCAGTCCTCGCGATATTAACATTTTTAAACCCCCCGCGCACCTCATCGTACAACGAGTTACGAGTGGCGCGCATGAGGTAGTTGAACGGGCTACGAACGCAACGAGTTTGGATATGCACGTACCTACACACGAGCTGCGGGCAACCGGTGAGTCCGGACTTTACTATTACAGAGACGGTGGGTAGGTGGGTAGGTAGGTAGGTAGATGGGTAGATAAGGGGTGGGGGGAGGACTGGCGCTAGGGCTCATTACGGTGATTGGCAGATTCAATTAAGGTCCAGCTCGACTCGACGGCTCCAGTTTGAGGTCGCGCCGGCTTAACCCCGGCTAAATAATATTAATAATAATCAGCTCATTACCAGCTCCATTAATTATATTCGGTAAGGCGAGAGCGGTCCAGATTCGAGTCGGCCATTCTACAACGCGAGGATATGAAATTGTATCACGGTGGTCCCTCTTCGTACAAACAACGATATTACCTTATACATATATCCCGTAGGTATACCAGGCATGATACGACCGGCATTCGAAGCGTTAATGGGGACCGCGCGCGTTTCACCTAGTCGTATTGTGTAATGAATACGATTATACGCTGGTATGATTTGTTGTTTGTAATTGGGTTCGAGGAGCTGCTCCGGAACGAATCCATCAATACGCGGTCCGTCCACACGCTTCCTGGAACATGGTACAACCTATACCTACGCATCGGGACAACTCTACCCGATACCTACTCGTTGCTCCCAGTCTGACCTGGGAACATACGAACTGTGCGTGCGCGAGTATGCGCGCATCAATTACGTTTGATGGTAATTGATTTTCGAACTTGCACAATTTCGAGATGGGTATTGGTACCCGTCGTATCGTGAGGCGTGGCCGGGCAGTAGGTACGGCGCGAAAAAAGTAATCGGCAGCCGATCGATTCGGGTCAATTGTATACTGCAGCGAATATCGAGATACCGAAACTTTGGGTTCAAATTTTTATATTTCGTTAGACTCGCATGCCATGCAAAAGGATTTCCATCGTCGGACATTCTACTCCATCATATTTTCCGCCACCAGACAGCGTTCGGCAATGTAACTATACCTGTGTAAGTGTGTACGTATAACGCTTCCACGCAGAGGTCGGTCGCAACCGTATGCGCGTGCTGATCACTCTCTCTCTCTCTCTCTCCCTCTCTTTTTTTTCCCCTCCTCATCGCGATCCTCCGAATGCTCCGAAGGTAAGGAAGGGGCGCGGGGCCCCTCGGAAACCGATATGATTTACGCGACGCGGTCCTTTCAGTTTTTAGAACAATGTTGTTTGTTGCGCTCTCGCTAATGGCTGCCGCGGGGGCCTTAATTATAACCAAATACGGGCCAATCAGCCCGTGGGGACTGACCGGGTCCCGCCGCTCGGGCTCCGCGGCGTAAAGCGTGTGTGCGCCGCGTCGGTGTGAGAGCGCGATACCCCGAAGCTGCCGAGGGTTGCGGGACGCGTGTATGGGTAGTTATATCGTGTCCCGGTTATGGGTACGTGTAGGTACCCTGCACCTTATACCTCCATACACGAGCGCGATACGCCGCGATGGCCCCGGCTCGTTAGCACGGGCCCGTAAATCAAACCGCAGGGGTGCCAACCGCTAATACCCGGAGGATCGTTCGCGGTGTGGATCGCGCACGGCCCACGGTAAACGTTAGAAATATCTCATCCGTAATGAGTTTGTTAAATGGATTAAATGTTGCGCCTTCCCGCATTATACGAGAACCCCTGCATGCAGGTTATACGTATAACCCGTACGTATTCCTCGCGATCGCTTGCACGTACAGATCCACGTAAATCCACGCCGGCCGCAATCGGCTCGTCCCGGCTGCTGCAACCGAACACGAGCGAGATGAAAATTTTCCGCGATGTCCACGCTGCGTGTAACAATGTCCGGGCCTGCTCGTACGGCCCGGATAATTGGGCCCCTCGACTCGAGCGCGAGGGGCACGGTAGGCCGATCCTTGACGCGCCACGCGCTAAGATTTACCGTGTGCCGTACGCTCTTCGCGCTCGTAAAATAATCAATAAAATCCAAACTGAGCCACGGCGCTTGACGCGCGTTCGTGATTTAGAGAGCGCCCCGTCCTGCCGCCTGCTTGCCGCGACTCTCTCCTCGACTCTCATCCTCGTCCTCAGCCTTCCGCCCTCCCCCAAGATCGTCTCTACGTACGTGTAATATCAGTTTTTCTTACAGGTACCGTCGGTTCCGTATAACTTTCCGTATACGCCTATCCGGTATAATTCTTACGAATCCGGTGAACAGGTGATTTGCGGTTCAAGTCCCGTGTAACCAGCCGCGGGGAGTCGTGGCATGCACGCCGCATTGATTCGATGCCGCGCGGCTCTGTGAAAAAATCATCTTTATTATTCTTATTATTACTACCTACCTTTTTTTCATTCGGTACTCCTTGCTCCCGCGAGGCGGAGATGCGCGTCGTTGATTGGGCGGCTCGTTACCCGCCAATTAAACAGCATGGCGTATGCCGTCTCGCTGGTTCGCGGGGTTTCTTCATCACGGCGCTAGCGGTCGGGACTTGAATGTCGCGGTATCCAGCCAGGGGAAAACGATGTTGCACTCTGCCTCACGACCGGGTAAATATTGGCTCGGTATTCTCGGTTATAACACGCAAGGTATCAAATTATTGAATTCATCCAGTCACCGCGTGATACGGGATTGCTTTCTGTAAGAAGTTCGACGGTGACGATGACGGAACCAATGAAACGGAATTATCTGCGGAAATTTCGATACCTCTTACAGAACCCTTTCAAAAATTATAACGACATTCAACATTCGATGCTCCATAATGCCTTCCAATGGACGAATCTTGATATTCGAAACTTTCCACGGATCCAAGTCTCTGTGGAGATTTTTAGTTCCGACTAGTATTTTTTGAGATTCTGTACCTATCACGAGACTGCAGAAGCAATCGATCCAACCGAGCTACTTGTCTACCCGTGTATCACGCGTATTATTTAGGCTTGACCAACGAGAAATAACACTGGGATACGGGTCGATAGAGCAGGTTAAGAATAGGGGCAAATAAAGCGATCTGTCGCACTCCCCCCCGATACGCAACGCGGCAGCGGAACTTTCCGGCCGTGTACTGACTTGCAATTTAAATCGTCCGATTCATCCCGTAATTCAGGATACTTCCAGGAAGAGTCGCCCTCTTCGTGGCGTTGCTTGAGTAAGGACGACTGTTTTATTTTTGATTTAGCTTCTTTCACTTTCTTTTTTCAACCCTTTATCTACCTAGTTCGAGGCTCACTCCTTCTGGGAAGCATCGAATGGCCGCATCCTTTGCAGGACCGAACAGTGCAACTCAATCCATTTTAACAACAACTTAATCCACCAGGATGCGAAGGGTTGGGGTTGAGAATCTAGCCGCACGGATAGAAAATCGGTGGAAGGGGTGGGTGGATGCCCGATTGGAAATGCTGCTGGCAGCGAGTCATCGAGGTAAGTAATTAAATCTGGAAATCGCGATTGACAAACGAACAGATACCAGATTTGAGACGGGGTTTAACGATATAAGGCGACGACTTTTATACACTATCCGGTTCGCGGAAAGCATCGGTCCAACTCCGCCACGTCTTCATTTTTTCAAATCGAATTCACCCTCGCTTCCAAGGATTCATAATAACCGTACCTTTTGTTGTACTAATTGTGTGTTACCAAAGTACACACTGTGCCGAGAAATCCCATTGACCTGTGGGCTGCGAGCAAAAAATCAAACCTTTTGTTAGGTAACAACCGACCGCCGGTGTAACTTCTCCGTAACGTGATCAGCGCAGCTCGATTCTCCAGGACTGCAGCCTCCTCAATCGACCCCTGCAGCTCAACTTTGTTACCGTTTAAAATTACTGGTTCGAAACGCGCCTTGGACTTACAGGTGTATTTAGATGCGGAAGAAATAAGGTACGGCCGTACGATCGACGTATAAATTCGATTTTTCATGTATTCATCTATCCACGTTTCAGCTGTTTATATCAGCAAACGAAAGTCGTTGCAATGATACCGAGGAAAAATTCATGTCAATACCTACTTACATTTAAAGCAAATCAGCAAATTACGCTAGGCAAATAACGCGGAACGACGTTGGAATTAAGAACAATTGTGGCTCACGAATTATATAAAAGAAGATGTAATAGAATAATAATAATACTATGTAACCGGATGAAATAATGATTGACCGTACTTATATTAAATTTGTAAGATGTTTAGATTAGTATTATTGCCATAATTCTTAGTGTGTCAGTCAGAATTCATTGTGTTTCTGAAACTCAAATTGTGAGGTTGTGGGTTGTCCTATTTCGGTCATAATTTGACTGATTTCAAATATTGCTATAATTAATCATTTGATGCCTCATATCGACGTAATATTGCGAATGAAATCAATTTTGTGCAGTCTTACGTCGCTGCGAGCAACTGAACAAACCGTATTTTTTTTTTTTAAGTTTACCATGTTACAGTCGTAGGAACAGCTGATTTCATTTTGTATTAAAACAATTCTTGAGGTGACACCGATATTTTCTCATTTTGCTGCAACTCTTGCAAGTAGATCCCTAAATATGAGTTTTAATGTTTTTAGAATACTGATTCAAACGGCGACCTTTATTCAGTTCTTACATTAACAAAATTACAGAACGAGATGAGGAATAATCAAATTTTTTTTTCATCTACGTCATACAGGGATGCTTTATAAGCATGCAATTTTTTTATATTTTTATGTTTTTGGTGTTACTTTCTTTATCAGATAATTCAGTTTCGAGCGCTCTCTCGTTTCACAAAGTGTGAATAACAACTTTTCATTTCTCACTCAGTTTTCCGACCTTCGTCACGACGCTGTGCTGACCCACTCACAGCTATAGTAGATTTGAAGTCTTAGCTTACGTAAAATATCACGAATAACGCTTTTCCATGATAAACAGGTGGGATTCTCCCCTCAAGTGTCACTGGGCCGTGGATTCAGTGCCGAACATGGGATTGTTGAAAGTAGATTTTGCGGCCTTGTAGATTGGATTTGTGCCCTGTAACAGCGTAGCAATGTCCCGTAGCCGATTACAGACAGGAATAAACGTTTTTTTTTTTCAACGAAACGTTGCGAGTAATCTTTTCTCAGCAAAAGTAATTCTGATTGGGACTTATCAATGCCCCATAACGCGTGATTTGATTTTTTCATCTATAATTCAGGGGAAAAATTCGGTTGGCGCCAAAATCAATCGACGTCTAGTAAGCGGAATAAAAATTGGGTCAGATCGTGTCTCACCCCTTCGTAAGTAGCGCACACGCGTTCCTTTTCGAATTTGACGTATTCTCGGTGATCGTAGAACATGGTCACTGCTTTCCAGGCAAGAAGACCCAGCAGCCCAAGAAAGAGCGTAAGCAATATCACTCCCGCTGCCGTGGCTGTAAAAAGAACAACGCGTTTTTTGTTTTAACTTTCTACTCTCACCCCAAATTCACGAAAAAAATATGCCGGGTGAATCACTCCACACCGTGAAGTTGACTTATACGTAAATAAGTATTCTGTAGACCGTGCAAATTAACGCATAAACTTACTTAGCGGGCTGAACAAAGGAAGAGCACTGCATTTCTTTTTCTTTTCGGCAATTACTTTGTCAAATCGTTGGTCTCCTCTTTGGTAGCCTCCAACCTCATACTTGAACGCGAAGGTACAACCATTGTCGTCGGGTACCATACACTTCTTATACTTGGAATCTGCCTCCGGCTCGTCGATTGTTTCAACCTGAGGTATTGGTATCCACATACTCATCGTTAAGCAATTTTTTCTCCTAGTTATTGTATAATTGAACTCTACCCGGTGTGTACACACCGACGGGATTGACGTTCTTACGTACATACAGTTAGTCATTTTTATACCCACCTTTTCGGACACTTCAACGTTTCCGCACTCAGATGAATCGCAACCATCTCCGACCACAGCGCGTCCAGTTTTGTGAACATAGCACTCAACACAATCCTTCAAAGTCTCGCAGTACTGATTCGAACACGTCTATAAAATTCAGGTTTATGATAAACGATACCTTCCTCGGTCTATCTTTGAAAATGTAGAATTCGTATAAATTTTTACTGATCGATTCGTCGATGTCTCATCATATGAATTGTCACGGACCGTCCACCGACCTTATCGAACGTGACATGAGACATGAAATTTCCCACACGATTTTCTAAAAACATTTCTACAGTCGACATCTCGACCATGCGAGGTATTTTACGTACCGGACAGTCCTGACAGTATTGTCCGGTTCTTCCCTTGATAGTGTCGCATTCGCAGATACCGCATTTGCATTCCCCGAACCCGCTGCACACCTTCTTAGACACGGGGTTAATGCAAGTATTGGACGTGCTGCACTCGCAAGAATCACCGCCCCAACCCTGCTTACATATGCACTTACCGCAGTAGCACGTTCCCCGCGATGGACCACCGCAAACCTAAAAAACGTGGAACGTGGTGAAAGCCTTTTAATGGTAGAGATTTTTGAATCAAGATCTCACCTTTAGGTTGGACCGCGGGCATGAGAAGTTGTCGCACTCGCAAAACTTCCCCATATATTTATCACCCTGTCTTGGTCCCGCGAGGCACTCGCACTTCTTACAAACGCATTTGCCACGATTCTTTCCACTGCAGAGCTCCGCTTTCGTGGCGTTGGCAGGTGCACAGCCGGTGGATGATATTTCCGTCGTTTCGGGGCCATTTCTTGGGCAATAGCAGTCTTTGCCTTGGAAATATTTGTTGCATTCGCAAATACCACAGGCGAGGTTACCGTTGCCGTGGCACTCAGGCGCGTTGGCCTTGAAGTACTGCGCAGAATATGCTATGCTATCATATTAAATCTATTGCGATATCTCATGTCATGGTATCTGATGAAAACCGACTACGAAAAATCCAAAGGTTCCAGCTTGATCTAGATATGATTTGAATCGGCAAGATCTGGAAGGATTTGAAGTAGAAAGCTCCGTGGCACGAATACGAGAAGTTGGGATATAAAGTACTCGGGCAAAGATATTCCGATTTCAAATATCATTACAAAAATTTCCTTCCGATTAGTCAAGCACACGGATGATTAACGTCAAACCAGCGATCAATTTGGATCGCAATTATGGCAACCGACTTATTTAGCTCTCAAGTCGTGGTTCTTTCATATCTGTGCACGTATCATTATCATCATTTGCGAATAAAAAATGAAATTGAACGGAAGGACTTCGTCAACATATAGTAGTGACTTTTGCCATCAATCAGAGGAACAAAGTTTTGTTAAATTCAACACTAAAACGAGATTGGTTCTGAACATTTCTGTGTCGTATATGTTAATCTATACTCACATATCCTTCACTATACTATACTGGGAAAACAATCTTATTTACGTTATTGAACAATTTTTGAGTAACTAATTCCACCCCAATCGCACGGCGCTGACCAAATCGCTTTACTTGCAATTAGTATAATGAAATCGAACGTCTGTGTAGAATCTTACCCCGTTGTCAGGTTTCGAACACGGACAATCGCAGATTAGATCGACTTCGATCGTTAGTCTTTCGTCGACGCCCTGCGGTTTGATCTCGATTATCTGGTGCCAATCTTCGGGCCGTTCGGGACACTCGATGGCCTGCATGCGACCGTAACGAAATCATAAAAATTAAAGAGTATCAAGGTATGCGATTTCAATTCATGATCAAGACATTTTAATTTCCCTACCTTTATAGAAATCTCAAATTGCACGGACTTATTTACACGGATACCGTCGCATTCGTTAGTCTCACTGAGTGGAGCCGACTGGTTCATACAGCGGGAGAAAAATTTGACTTCGATGAATTCTGGGTGGCTACTCGTCATGGTGATTTTGTTAGTTAGTGTCTGAAACAGGATTGCAGCGAACATTCGTAACTCTTCCACAAACCCTAATCGTCACTCCAGTGAAGAATGTATACGCTACCTCGTACTGACTGAGGATGATATCCACCACGGTCTTATTGTCAGACTTACTGTCGAGGAGCCCGACGGAAGAACCGTTGATACGCAGGCTTAAATCCTGGTAATCACGACTCACAGCTTTGGTCACGTCGAATATAACGTTAATGCTGTTCTTTTGAATTTGCTTATTCATCTGTAATAAATAATTAATCAATCTCTGGGCTTGCAGTCTGCATTCTATCCCACCCGGTCTTCTGAAGTATTGCTTACCTGTGTTATGGAGGGATAATCGAGGATTTCAGCGTGTGTATAGGCACCTTTTTCGTCCAAGTGGCACGTCTCGTCGTTTGGTTCAACGATTCCTGCTAGCTATAAAAATTATTTCTCCGTTTGATTACTTGTCACACCTTTGAAATGAAAGCATTCCGTTTTTTTGAGAGAGTGCGGCATGGTCTGGAGTAGCTCTTATTAATTAAGACCCACCACTCCCGCCACTCATCTCAATTTGGTGGCTTTATTTACAATGAGTTTTACTTTGAATCGACGTACTGTAGTGTATTACACGTATATCATACACACCTTGCCATCGCCAGCTATGTGATATGTGGCATCGGATGAGTATACCAAAAGGCGACGCGCATTCTTACGCCAACCGATATCATGCTGGCAGACTATTGCTTGCATCAATCCATCTAAACCGCCTTCTGGGACGTCCAGATTAGCAGAGATTTCCGCCTTTTCTACTTTTGTCTGTTAAAAATACAGGACTTGAGTGATACACGGAGATTTGACGTATTAACTTGTTGTAGATGTATCGGCAGAATCGCACATACCGTAAAAAGTGAGACATTCGTGCCCAGTTTCATTTGATGCTTGAATCCATAGGGTAAAGCACACCGGGTCCCATCCTTCAATTTGCACACTTTTAACCTGAAATTAAAAAGTGATACATCGAGAGAGAATAATTTTTAATTTCATAAATATTATAGTAGAATATACACATTTCGGATTTTCAATATTTTTCGCATTAGCATTTATTTCTAATTATGTTGATAAAATTGCATATCTCTCCGAGGAAAAATATCAATTCATATATCTATTGTGTCATATTAGGCAGAATGAGAAGAAAAATAATTATGCAGGCGCATAGATATTTATAGATAATCACACGATGAATAAACTCAAGACTCATTCATCCGAATGAATGAAAAGGTGAAGAATGAATTTCTCCGCCTAAATACTAATAGACACTGTTAACAATTCGAATTTAAAGTATGACGTAAGTCTTTGATATTTAACAATTTTTCCAGCTTTCCAGGCTTGTCATCAGTTCAAGATTATCCTTGATGCCTACCATTCACTCTGCGTGTTTGTCATAGGTAGGGCTACCTTGTCGATGAAGCTACCAAACCCGAGATGAAAATTGGAGGTAAGTTTGCCCATGGCTTCTACCACCTTTACGCCTAACTTAGCAAGATTGTTTCTGTAAGGTTCCATTGATGCGGATAAATCCATGAGGAAGTAGAGATCGACTGGGTAATCATTGGCTTGCTGATAAGACATGTTTATGCGCAGCTCTTCCTGGCGGCGCAAAGATATCTTTACGTGTTGCGGCTTCACCTGGGTTTGATTATTTTGCTGGGAGGAAAATGGATCATCTTTCGGGACCAACGTCTCGTTTTTATCCACTACCAAATCTATGCGACACCATGATTCACTGTTGAATTTTCGGTGCGTGCAGCGTGGTTGCTCGGGGATATTTTTAACGGCATCCTCGGACTTGATTGGTCGCTGTAATGCAACGAGCATACGTACGTCTTTAAAGAAATTAATTTCAAACTTGACGAGGTAAAAAATTAAAAAATGATGTAGGTATCCAACGAGCATACGCGGTGAAACTTTTCAAATTACCCTGACTGCCGTTTATTAAACGGCAATCTCGCGAATTTGAGAAAGACCATTGCTGTATTAAGCTCCCGTGAATCGTTACACAATTTACACTTAAAGCACACTCGTTGGCAGTTTCTAACTTCTTCAATTTTCTCTAAATTTTGCGTCGGAAAGATTCTCAACTGCGAAACGATCCCATTGATTCGAATGAACGTCAGACGAAAGATTATGTAGTTTAGTTGAATCGAACGCGGAAAGTCTTACGAAGACTTCATCATCTTTAATTCAGGAATAGCCACGATTTCTATCTCGTCATTGAAAAATTCCAGAATTTCAGCAATCAGCGGTGCAGCACAGGTCTAGTGCGCTGATTTTTCGAACACCCAGATGTCGTTAATCCGCAGCATTGTACTTGGCTCGAATTCCTGGTTCTTTCAATACTATATATATATATGTATATATATGTATACACCTATAACGCATTCAATACTCACAATATCTGCACACCATATGCATTGCGGTGTCCGGATGCATGCCGCGCAGGTTTCTTTAGTCTCGCAGGAGATGTCTTCGGTGTCCGGGTAGCCGTATGCAACTATTAGATGAATAGACACTAGGCACACCAGCACCCTGACTCCCGGCTTAAGGCCCATCGTTCAAGTCAACTTCGCTATTACTATATCGTTCTTAATGTTTATTTATTACTGACTATTACGTAGGCCCACAATAATTAAAAAATCTCAAGTCCACCTTGCAGATACTGCTCTAAGTACCGTGAACTGTCAGCTCATATCGTCAAGTAAAGACTTTATGACAAGGGCGGGGCACGGGTGACGAGAAAACAGCGGAAGCTGCGGTATGCCCCGGAAGTATGACGCAGCGATACAAGCATAGCGTCAGCGTACAGTTTTGATTGCGTTCAACATCCACAGTGTCACTTCTGCGACGAATTATCCTGCACTTCTTTATCACACGTATACCAACTTTCAACACAACACGTGATTTGCGGTGGATTTATCAGTTCCCTGAGTGTGTGTGACATTTCTTTCCTTTCAGTGCTCCGTTTTATTAGATTATATAATGTATACTGGAGTTATTACATATTTAATTGTATTGTATTGAGCTATGATAATATCGATTATTTTTTAACGATACGAACTATTTGACTGTTACAAATATGGAGCTAATTATGGCACTATGACTTCACGAGGAGACGTATTAGGTATAACGATAGATTATATTATATATTACATTACGTAGAGTGTTTTATAACTTGGAGTATAATTAGAATAATGCAACTCGCGCGGAGTTACGTGGTTTTGCCAAGGTGCCGAGCTATTTTTCTATCATTGCGCTTTGTCGTTTCCTGAAGTTGTTTATTCAAACGTTCAATTCGTTTCCACTCCGAATTTCTGCTCTGATTCGCTTTGTTCCTGCATGGTCATAACATTTTATTTACGAAACTGTATAAACATTTTACTATAGGGTTCGTCACAATTACCAAGCATCTTTGAGCTTCTGTAAATCCGTTACACCTAATTCGTGACTCGGTATCGCGCTTACAATCCCTTCCTTCATCTCATACTTGGACATCAGAGCTTCGACTTCTCGATCAACTATTG
This sequence comes from Neodiprion fabricii, assembly GCF_021155785.1. Classification (NCBI taxonomy): domain Eukaryota; kingdom Metazoa; phylum Arthropoda; class Insecta; order Hymenoptera; family Diprionidae; genus Neodiprion; species Neodiprion fabricii. The sequence continues at coordinate 32,610,869 of NC_060240.1, forward strand.
CGATTCCTTCCTGAAATTCTTGGTTTTCACGTCTGATATTGCCAATGGCCGCCGTTGCATTATCCGTGGACTGTAAGGAAAAATGAAGAGATTATTCATAACGTGAATACAATCCACAACCGATGATGTCTAGTTGACCTACTCACGTAATAGGTCAAGGCATTTAAAAACTTTGGTACCGCCTCCGCAACCCTGTTTTCGAATATCACTCTGAAAAATATCGAACGAATTTAATCCATTGTTCGTACCATCAAATTCCATGTTGCGTGATGGGAGCCCAAAGCGATGTAGTACATATTCTCAACGCACCGAAACATTTCGTCTTCAATTTTTCGTTGAATTAATTAACTAACAAAAACTAAGAAAATGGGTTTGACCCTTTACAGTACATTGTGCGTTACAGCAAGATGCTGAGAAGTTTGTAAAAGAAATAACGAAAAAATTTGTCACATCTGCCTCTATGGAGTTGATAAAGGTATTTCGCACAGTTAAAGAACGCCCAACGGCTGGTAACGCAGTTTTAGATATAAACATATTATCATAATCACAGTTCATTCGTTCGCAGACTTTGGGTCCGATCCGCCGCGCCGTTTATCCCCTTGATCTCCTCTCGCTTCTTGCAGAGGAGTATCCTAGACGCTTCGATGGATTCCTCGTGGGTTACCTCCAGGCCGCGGAAGTGTTGAGACTTCTCAGTGGCTGCAGTTTCCATTTCGTCATATCGCCGAAATTTCCGCAGCAATTCGTACGACTCTTCTCTAAGTTTGTTCTTCTGGTTGTCGAGGTTCGCATTCTGCGGATAAACGGTTAACGGTTAGTTCGATTAGGGTTACCTACAACCGTTCTTGTCCAACTCACAAACCTTCGGCCTACCTACGCTCGCCAACTTACCTTCAGTATGAATGCGTCGATCCTAGCCTTTACCGAGGACTGGCTACGGGCTAGTGCTTGTGATTCCGCCATTCAGCTTTCTTGACTCGTCTCAGTGGTAACAGCGTGTAATTCTGCGAACGCTAAATCTTTTATCACGTCAATTAAATCCACCTTGCTACGTTAATATCCGGCGTTCCTTCTATCAGGTTATGCAGAAAAAAACAAAAGATATTAGGGTGTAGAATGGTCAGCAAATAAATTGCTTGCGGTTAGGCGTTTGCGCGCTGCCCCCTTATTGATAAAAAAGGTATCTGCGCGGTTAAGCTATCGGCGGGTTGCCTTGAATCAGGCGCTATGCACAAACGTCAAACTACCTTAATCAACTCTGTTTAGTCTTGAATCATATTGAACGTTAACTGAAGAATATAAAGACAGTTGCCCAAATGGACTTTGGTATGACAACCAGAAATCGTTACCGATTTCGACATGATGCTGGCAGCATTCACCTTCCGAGTAACACAGTCTTCGCAATGGTAAGCCCAAGCCACTACTTGGTCTGTGTGTACTTACCGACTTGTCGGCGATACAAGGAATCAATAATACGAGAATAAATTTCTTCCAAACTTCGTAGCAAAACAGTGATTTAATTGAAGTATAGGTACCCGAGAGAAGAATGTATACATAGATCATAAATGATAATGGATCAGATGTAATAATGATGCAGAGACCAAGAAGTATATATGTATGTGCGGTCCACGTACGATATTAATATATATGATCCATTTACGATTAATACGTCATACATACTGTAAAATTTTATAGTTTTCCAGGAGACAAACTAGATTATCTACAATAATGCGGCTACGATATGAAAACAGAAGAATTATTGATTTCGAAATGGGATTCTATTCGACACGCGCTAGATGTATTCCATAACATTAATATTCATAATTATTCCAACAACTTTTCATTTGCTCTCTCGATCTTAAATTATCGTGAGCAAGAACCGAAACGCTGTTTTAGCTAGTCGCAAGTAAAGATTCTACGTTGGGTAGAGAAGCAGAATTGTTTTTCGAGAAGTGTTTGAATGGATGTGTTATATTACTGAGAATGTGAGGTGGTTAGCGGTGGTCGTTGGAGGTGGTCGGAGGTGGTAAGGGGTGGTTACAGGTGATCGAGGTGGACGAGGAGAACTAGGTGGACGAGGAGGACGAGCATTTCTGCGCGGTGAGTGTAACATTTAATTGCAATTGTAATTATATTTTATCTGAAATTTTTTACACTTGTCATGTTTACAATGAATTATTTCAATTCATTTTTTGCGCAAGTCCGAATTCAGTAGCTATAAATGCGCTGATAAGCTTTCTACAATTATTTATTATTTTCTCATAATCTTCTCGGTAAAATGTGTCGATAAAAAAATTTTATAAGTCCTTACACAATATTTTTAATGTGTTCTGATACTAAAAATATTAATTTGTATTTAAGATGTAACTCGTGGTGGTTTGCGGTGGCTGTTGGGGGTGGTTGGCGGTGGTCGGAGATGGCCGAGGAGGAGGACGAGGAAGACGAGGATTTGTGCTCGGTGAGTGCAACGTTTTTATAATATTTGATGGCAATGTTGATTATATTTGGTATATAATTTTTCAAACTTGTCATGCTTACAATAAATTATTTCAATTCATTTTTCCCGCTAGCACAAATTCAGTAGATATAAATGCGCTAATAAAATTTATTATATAATTGATTAATTAATTAAGTACATTTATCCTTAAACAATATTTTTGATGTGTTCTTATACTGAAAATATTTATTACTATTCCAGGTATAACCCGAGGTGGTCAGCAGTGGTCGTTGGAGGTGGTCGGAGGTGGTTGCGGGTGATCGAGGTGGAGCACGAGAACTTATGCACTGTGAGTATGAAATTTTTATAATATTCAATTAAGTAGGAGTAGGAGTAGATGTGGGATCTGGGGTAGAATCAGGAATGGGAGTGGAATCAGGAGGAGGAGTGGGAGGGTAGGGTATATTAAAGTAGGGTAGGATAGGGTAGGATAGGGTAGGGTAGGGTACGATAGGTAGGGTAGGGTATAGGGTAGGTTAGATGCTGGGTAGGTTAGGTTAGGTTACCTGCTGAAAAATGTCGAAAACACAAGTTCTGGTTTTTTGGCTGTAACTTTTGATCCGCTGCTCGCAGCGTATCGGGACTGCGCTTAATCGATTTGTCTCGCGAAATTACGTCGGAATAGTGCCAGAAAGAATTTATTCCAGCTCTTTTCAGAATCCTGAAAATTTTCGCCAAAAATGGAAAGGGGTGTTGCGAACGGCCCTATTGGACTTTCGCGACACGCGCTTGGCGGCAAGCTGCTTGCTCAGCGTATTCCTCCGGAAATCGCTGCCTCGCACACAACCAGATGAGTCAGGAAGTGCACCGATACCGGAAGGTGGCGCGATGGCTACTCTGCAGAATAACGCCCCACCGCCGACGAAACCGAGCTGTAACCGGTAATCCGTCGACACCATCAAATCAGTCGTAATTGAGAAGTGTAAGATCTTCGAGATCTCAGCCTAGAGATTAGTGAGTGGTGCACCCCATCGATCGAACCGGCCGCTGGAAAGGACCTCCCATCACCCAGAAACGGCAACGTGGAGACTCAGGCTTTCCTGACGGAACGGCTGGGCAAATCGGTGGTGCGTACTAGGAGTCTCCCTCGCGCTACCCAAGGTGGCCCACTCTTCGATTCACCTTTTCCTCAACCGTAACATAGTACTTAGTCATACTAAAACCGCTCTGTCACATTTGAATAGTTTGTTTGATTACGCTACTCGTTCTTAATCTCTCTTTGGCATTTGCAATACTGTACTTAATGTAATTCAGTATACAAAATATAAACCGTTGTGGACAAGACGTTTCCCATCTATTTTTCTTGTCCATACCACTGGGATCCTGTCACCCCGAATCCTAGACTTTCATCACAGCAGGTGTGTTTACACTTTCTACAAGCGAAGCCCAAAGTAATCTATTTCTAACCGCTCGGGAACAGATTATATATAAATATTCTTTTCAAGTCACAATGATCGAGATCGTTCAGATCATCGTCTGCACGTATTAAGGGTAAGGCCTACTTTTGTATTCATTTTTGGAGCCGAAAATTTTTGGTCTCAGATTCGATTCAAATGACCCTCACCTGACTAATTGGACCCTCAGGAACTCAGAAAACGCAGCGAAAAGAGCGTGAGATCAACAGGAGAGAAATGCCGAGCGAAAATGCACCTGCTGAAAAATGTCGAAAACACAGGCTTCCGTTTTTTGGCTGTAACTTTTGATGCGTTCATCGCAGCGTATTGGGACTGCGCCCAATCAATTTCTCTCGCAAAATTACGTCCGAATAGTGCATGAATAAACTTATTGCAGCACTTTTCAAAATCGCGAAAATTTTCCGCAAAAATGCAAAGGGGTTAGCCTTACTTTTTCTTCATTTTTGGAGCCGAAAATTTTTGGTCTCAGATTCGATTCAAATGACCCTCACCTGACTAATTGGACCCTCAGGAACTCAGAAAACGCAGCGAAAAGAGCGTGAGATCAACAGGAGAGAAATGCCGAGCGAAAATGCACCTGCTGAAAAATGTCGAAAACACAGGCTTCCGTTTTTTGGCTGTAACTTTTGATGCGTTCATCGCAGCGTATTGGGACTGCGCCCAATCAATTTCTCTCGCAAAATTACGTCCGAATAGTGCATGAATAAACTTATTGCAGCACTTTTCAAAATCGCGAAAATTTTCCGCAAAAATGCAAAGGGGTTAGCCTTACTTTTTCTTCATTTTTGGAGCCGAAAATTTTTGGTCTCAGATTCGATTCAAATGACCCTCACCTGACTAATTGGACCCTCAGGAACTCAGAAAACGCAGCGAAAAGAGCGTGAGATCAACAGGAGAGAAATGCCGAGCGAAAATGCACCTGCTGAAAAATGTCGAAAACACAGGCTTCCGTATTTTGGCTGTAACTTTTGATGCGTTCATCGCAGCGTATTGGGACTGCGCCCAATCAATTTCTCTCGCAAAATTACGTCCGAATAGTGCATGAATAAACTTATTGCAGCACTTTTCAAAATCGCGAAAATTTTCCGCAAAAATGCAAAGGGGTTAGCCTTACTTTTTCTTCATTTTTGGAGCCGAAAATTTTTGGTCTCAGATTCGATTCAAATGACCCTCACCTGACTAATTGGACCCTCAGGAACTCAGAAAACGCAGCGAAAAGAGCGTGAGATCAACAGGAGAGAAATGCCGAGCGAAAATGCACCTGCTGAAAAATGTCGAAAACACAGGCTTCCGTTTTTTGGCTGTAACTTTTGATGCGTTCATCGCAGCGTATTGGGACTGCGCCCAATCAATTTCTCTCGCAAAATTACGTCAGAATAGTGCATGAAAGAATTTATTGCAGCATTTTTGGAAATCGCGAAAATTTTCGGCAAAAATGCAAAGGGGTTAGCCTTACTTTTTCTTCATTTTTGGAGCCGAAAATTTTTGGTCTCAGATTCGATTCAAATGACCCTCACCTGACTAATTGGACCCTCAGGAACTCAGAAAACGCAGCGAAAAGAGCGTGAGATCAACAGGAGAGAAATGCCGAGCGAAAATGCACCTGCTGAAAAATGTCGGAAACACAGGCTTCCGTTTTTTGGCTGTAACTTTTGATGCGTTCATCGCAGCGTATTGGGACTGCGCCCAATCAATTTCTCTCGCAAAATTACGTCCGAATAGTGCATGAATAAACTTATAGCAGCACTTTTCAAAATCGCGAAAATTTTCCGCAAAAATGCAAAGGGGTTAGCCTTACTTTTTCTTCATTTTTGGAGCCGAAAATTTTTGGTCTCAGATTCGATTCAAATGACCCTCACCTGACTAATTGGACCCTCAGGAATTCAGAAAACGCAGCGAAAAGAGCGTGAGATCAACAGGAGAGAAATGACGAGCGAAAATGCACCTGCTGAAAAATGTCGAAAACACAGGCTTCCGTTTTTTGGCTGTAACTTTTGATGCGTTCATCGCAGCGTATTGAAACTGCGCCCAATCAATTTCTCTCGCAAAATTACGTCAGATTAGTGCATGAAAGAATTTATTGCAGCATTTTTGGAAATCGCGAAAATTTTCGGCAAAAATGCAAAGGGGTTAGCCTTACTTTTTCTTCATTTTTGGAGCCGAAAATTTTTGGTCTCAGATTCGATTCAAATGACCCTCACCTGACTAATTGGACCCTCAGGAACTCAGAAAACGCAGCGAAAAGAGCGTGAGATCAACAGGAGAGAAATGCCGAGCGAAAATGCACCTGCTGAAAAATGTCGAAAACACAGGCTTCCGTTTTTTGGCTGTAACTTTTGATGCGTTCATCGCAGCGTATTGGGACTGCGCCCAATCAATTTCTCTCGCAAAATTACGTCCGAATAGTGCATGAATAAACTTATTGCAGCACTTTTCAAAATCGCGAAAATTTTCGGCAAAAATGCAAAGGGGTTAGCCTTACTTTTTCTTCATTTTTGGAGCCGAGAATTTTTGGTCTCAGATTCGATTCAAATGACCCTCACCTGACTAATTGGACCCTCAGGAACTCAGAAAACGCAGCGAAAAGAGCGTGAGATCAACAGGAGAGAAATGCCGAGCGGAAATGCACCTGCTGAAAAATGTCGAAAACACAGGCTTCCGTTTTGTGGCTGTAACTTTTGATGCGTTCATCGCAGCGTATTGGAACTGCGCCCAATCAATTTCTCTCGCAAAATTACGTCAGAATAGTGCATGAAAGAATTTATTGCAGCATTTTTGGAAATCGCGAAAATTTTCAGCAAAAAGGCAAAGCCTTACTTTTTCTTCATTTTTGGAGCCGAAAATTTTTGGTCTCAGATTCGATTCAAATGACCCTCACCTGACTAATTGGACCCTCAGGAACTCAGAAAACGCAGCGAAAAGAGCGTGAGATCAACAGGAGAGAAATGCCGAGCGAAAATGCACCTGCTGAAAAATGTCGAAAACACAGGCTTCCGTTTTTTGGCTGTAACTTTTGATGCGTTCATCGCAGCGTATTGGGACTGCGCCCAATCAATTTCTCTCGCAAAATTACGTCCGAATAGTGCATGAATAAACTTATTGCAGCACTTTTCAAAATCGCGAAAATTTTCCGCAAAAATGCAAAGGGGTTAGCCTTACTTTTTCTTCATTTTTGGAGCCGAAAATTTTTGGTCTCAGATTCGATTCAAATGACCCTCACCTGACTAATTGGACCCTCAGGAACTCAGAAAACGCAGCGAAAAGAGCGTGAGATCAACAGGAGAGAAATGCCGAGCGAAAATGCACCTGCTGAAAAATGTCGAAAACACAGGCTTCCGTTTTTTGGCTGTAACTTTTGATGCGTTCATCGCAGCGTATTGGGACTGCGCCCAATCAATTTCTCTCGCAAAATTACGTCCGAATAGTGCATGAATAAACTTATTGCAGCACTTTTCAAAATCGCGAAAATTTTCCGCAAAAATGCAAAGGGGTTAGCCTTACTTTTTCTTCATTTTTGGAGCCGAAAATTTTTGGTCTCAGATTCGATTCAAATGACCCTCACCTGACTAATTGGACCCTCAGGAACTCAGAAAACGCAGCGAAAAGAGCGTGAGATCAACAGGAGAGAAATGCCGAGCGAAAATGCACCTGCTGAAAAATGTCGAAAACACAGGCTTCCGTTTTTTGGCTGTAACTTTTGATGCGTTCATCGCAGCGTATTGGGACTGCGCCCAATCAATTTCTCTCGCAAAATTACGTCCGAATAGTGCATGAATAAACTTATTGCAGCACTTTTCAAAATCGCGAAAATTTTCGGCAAAAATGCAAAGGGGTTAGCCTTACTTTTTCTTCATTTTTGGAGCCGAAAATTTTTGGTCTCAGATTCGATTCAAATGACCCTCACCTGACTAATTGGACCCTCAGGAACTCAGAAAACGCAGCGAAAAGAGCGTGAGATCAACAGGAGAGAAATGCCGAGCGAAAATGCACCTGCTGAAAAATGTCGAAAACACAGGCTTCCGTTTTTTGGCTGTAACTTTTGATGCGTTCATCGCAGCGTATTGGGACTGCGCCCAATCAATTTCTCGCGCAAAATTACGTCCGAATAGTGCATGAATAAACTTATTGCAGCACTTTTCAAAATCGCGAAAATTTTCCGCAAAAATGCAAAGGGGTTAGCCTTACTTTTTCTTCATTTTTGGAGCCGAAAATTTTTGGTCTCAGATTCGATTCAAATGACCCTCACCTGACTAATTGGACCCTCAGGAACTCAGAAAACGCAGCGAAAAGAGCGTGAGATCAACAGGAGAGAAATGCCGAGCGAAAATGCACCTGCTGAAAAATGTCGAAAACACAGGCTTCCGTTTTTTGGCTGTAACTTTTGATGCGTTCATCGCAGCGTATTGGGACTGCGCCCAATCAATTTCTCGCGCAAAATTACGTCCGAATAGTGCATGAATAAACTTATTGCAGCACTTTTCAAAATCGCGAAAATTTTCCGCAAAAATGCAAAGGGGTTAGCCTTACTTTTTCTTCATTTTTGGAGCCGAAAATTTTTGGTCTCAGATTCGATTCAAATGACCCTCACCTGACTAATTGGACCCTCAGGAACTCAGAAAACGCAGCGAAAAGAGCGTGAGATCAACAGGAGAGAAATGCCGAGCGAAAATGCACCTGCTGAAAAATGTCGAAAACACAGGCTTCCGTTTTTTGGCTGTAACTTTTGATGCGTTCATCGCAGCGTATTGGGACTGCGCCCAATCAATTTCTCGCGCAAAATTACGTCCGAATAGTGCATGAATAAACTTATTGCAGCACTTTTCAAAATCGCGAAAATTTTCCGCAAAAATGCAAAGGGGTTAGCCTTACTTTTTCTTCATTTTTGGAGCCGAAAATTTTTGGTCTCAGATTCGATTCAAATGACCCTCACCTGACTAATTGGACCCTCAGGAACTCAGAAAACGCAGCGAAAAGAGCGTGAGATCAACAGGAGAGAAATGCCGAGCGAAAATGCACCTGCTGAAAAATGTCGAAAACACAGGCTTCCGTTTTTTGGCTGTAACTTTTGATGCGTTCATCGCAGCGTATTGGGACTGCGCCCAATCAATTTCTCTCGCAAAATTACGTCCGAATAGTGCATGAATAAACTTATTGCAGCACTTTTCAAAATCGCGAAAATTTTCCGCAAAAATGCAAAGGGGTTAGCCTTACTTTTTCTTCATTTTTGGAGCCGAAAATTTTTGGTCTCAGATTCGATTCAAATGACCCTCACCTGACTAATTGGACCCTCAGGAACTCAGAAAACGCAGCGAAAAGAGCGTGAGATCAACAGGAGAGAAATGCCGAGCGAAAATGCACCTGCTGAAAAATGTCGAAAACACAGGCTTCCGTTTTTTGGCTGTAACTTTTGATGCGTTCATCGCAGCGTATTGGGACTGCGCCCAATCAATTTCTCGCGCAAAATTACGTCCGAATAGTGCATGAATAAACTTATTGCAGCACTTTTCAAAATCGCGAAAATTTTCCGCAAAAATGCAAAGGGGTTAGCCTTACTTTTTCTTCATTTTTGGAGCCGAAAATTTTTGGTCTCAGATTCGATTCAAATGACCCTCACCTGACTAATTGGACCCTCAGGAACTCAGAAAACGCAGCGAAAAGAGCGTGAGATCAACAGGAGAGAAATGCCGAGCGAAAATGCACCTGCTGAAAAATGTCGAAAACACAGGCTTCCGTTTTTTGGCTGTAACTTTTGATGCGTTCATCGCAGCGTATTGGGACTGCGCCCAATCAATTTCTCGCGCAAAATTACGTCCGAATAGTGCATGAATAAACTTATTGCAGCACTTTTCAAAATCGCGAAAATTTTCCGCAAAAATGCAAAGGGGTTAGCCTTACTTTTTCTTCATTTTTGGAGCCGAAAATTTTTGGTCTCAGATTCGATTCAAATGACCCTCACCTGACTAATTGGACCCTCAGGAACTCAGAAAACGCAGCGAAAAGAGCGTGAGATCAACAGGAGAGAAATGCCGAGCGAAAATGCACCTGCTGAAAAATGTCGAAAACACAGGCTTCCGTTTTTTGGCTGTAACTTTTGATGCGTTCATCGCAGCGTATTGGGACTGCGCCCAATCAATTTCTCGCGCAAAATTACGTCCGAATAGTGCATGAATAAACTTATTGCAGCACTTTTCAAAATCGCGAAAATTTTCCGCAAAAATGCAAAGGGGTTAGCCTTACTTTTTCTTCATTTTTGGAGCCGAAAATTTTTGGTCTCAGATTCGATTCAAATGACCCTCACCTGACTAATTGGACCCTCAGGAACTCAGAAAACGCAGCGAAAAGAGCGTGAGATCAACAGGAGAGAAATGCCGAGCGAAAATGCACCTGCTGAAAAATGTCGAAAACACAGGCTTCCGTTTTTTGGCTGTAACTTTTGATGCGTTCATCGCAGCGTATTGGGACTGCGCCCAATCAATTTCTCTCGCAAAATTACGTCCGAATAGTGCATGAATAAACTTATTGCAGCACTTTTCAAAATCGCGAAAATTTTCCGCAAAAATGCAAAGGGGTTAGCCTTACTTTTTCTTCATTTTTGGAGCCGAAAATTTTTGGTCTCAGATTCGATTCAAATGACCCTCACCTGACTAATTGGACCCTCAGGAACTCAGAAAACGCAGCGAAAAGAGCGTGAGATCAACAGGAGAGAAATGCCGAGCGAAAATGCACCTGCTGAAAAATGTCGAAAACACAGGCTTCCGTTTTTTGGCTGTAACTTTTGATGCGTTCATCGCAGCGTATTGGGACTGCGCCCAATCAATTTCTCTCGCAAAATTACGTCCGAATAGTGCATGAATAAACTTATTGCAGCACTTTTCAAAATCGCGAAAATTTTCCGCAAAAATGCAAAGGGGTTAGCCTTACTTTTTCTTCATTTTTGGAGCCGAAAATTTTTGGTCTCAGATTCGATTCAAATGACCCTCACCTGACTAATTGGACCCTCAGGAACTCAGAAAACGCAGCGAAAAGAGCGTGAGATCAACAGGAGAGAAATGCCGAGCGAAAATGCACCTGCTGAAAAATGTCGAAAACACAGGCTTCCGTTTTTTGGCTGTAACTTTTGATGCGTTCATCGCAGCGTATTGGGACTGCGCCCAATCAATTTCTCTCGCAAAATTACGTCCGAATAGTGCATGAATAAACTTATTGCAGCACTTTTCAAAATCGCGAAAATTTTCGGCAAAAATGCAAAGGGGTTAGCCTTACTTTTTCTTCATTTTTGGAGCCGAAAATTTTTGGTCTCAGATTCGATTCAAATGACCCTCACCTGACTAATTGGACCCTCAGGAACTCAGAAAACGCAGCGAAAAGAGCGTGAGATCAACAGGAGAGAAATGCCGAGCGAAAATGCACCTGCTGAAAAATGTCGAAAACACAGGCTTCCGTTTTTTGGCTGTAACTTTTGATGCGTTCATCGCAGCGTATTGGGACTGCGCCCAATCAATTTCTCTCGCAAAATTACGTCCGAATAGTGCATGAATAAACTTATAGCAGCACTTTTCAAAATCGCGAAAATTTTCCGCAAAAATGCAAAGGGGTTAGCCTTACTTTTTCTTCATTTTTGGAGCCGAAAATTTTTGGTCTCAGATTCGATTCAAATGACCCTCACCTGACTAATTGGACCCTCAGGAATTCAGAAAACGCAGCGAAAAGAAAGTGAGATCAACAGGAGAGAAATGACGAGCGAAAATGCACCTGCTGAAAAATGTCGAAAACACAGGCTTCCGTTTTTTGGCTGTAACTTTTGATGCGTTCATCGCAGCGTATTGAAACTGCGCCCAATCAATTTCTCTCACAAAACTACGTCAGAACAGTGCATGAAAGAATTTATTGCAGCATTTTTGGAAATCGCGAAAATTTTCGGCAAAAATGCAAAGGGGTTAGCCTTACTTTTTCTTCATTTTTGGAGCCGAAAATTTTTGGTCTCAGATTCGATTCAAATGACCCTCACCTGACTAATTGGACCCTCAGGAACTCAGAAAACGCAGCGAAAGGAGCGTGAGATCAACAGGAGAGAAATGCCGAGCGAAAATGCACCTGCTGAAAAATGTCGAAAACACAGGCTTCCGTTTTTTGGCTGTAACTTTTGATGCGTTCATCGCAGCGTATTGGGACTGCGCCCAATCAATTTCTCTCGCAAAATTACGTCCGAATAGTGCATGAATAAACTTATTGCAGCACTTTTCAAAATCGCGAAAATTTTCCGCAAAAATGCAAAGGGGTTAGCCTTACTTTTTCTTCATTTTTGGAGCCGAAAATTTTTGGTCTCAGATTCGATTCAAATGACCCTCACCTGACTAATTGGACCCTCAGGAACTCAGAAAACGCAGCGAAAAGAGCGTGAGATCAACAGGAGAGAAATGCCGAGCGAAAATGCACCTGCTGAAAAATGTCGAAAACACAGGCTTCCGTTTTTTGGCTGTAACTTTTGATGCGTTCATCGCAGCGTATTGGGACTGCGCCCAATCAATTTCTCTCGCAAAATTACGTCCGAATAGTGCATGAATAAACTTATTGCAGCACTTTTCAAAATCGCGAAAATTTTCCGCAAAAATGCAAAGGGGTTAGCCTTACTTTTTCTTCATTTTTGGAGCCGGAAATTTTTGGTCTCAGATTCGATTCAAATGACCCTCACCTGACTAATTGGACCCTCAGGAACTCAGAAAACGCAGCGAAAAGAGCGTGAGATCAACAGGAGAGAAATGCCGAGCGAAAATGCACCTGCTGAAAAATGTCGAAAACACAGGCTTCCGTTTTTTGGCTGTAACTTTTGATGCGTTCATCGCAGCGTATTGGGACTGCGCCCAATCAATTTCTCTCGCAAAATTACGTCCGAATAGTGCATGAATAAACTTATTGCAGCACTTTTCAAAATCGCGAAAATTTTCCGCAAAAATGCAAAGGGGTTAGCCTTACTTTTTCTTCATTTTTGGAGCCGAAAATTTTTGGTCTCAGATTCGATTCAAATGACCCTCACCTGACTAATTGGACCCTCAGGAACTCAGAAAACGCAGCGAAAAGAGCGTGAGATCAACAGGAGAGAAATGCCGAGCGAAAATGCACCTGCTGAAAAATGTCGAAAACACAGGCTTCCGTTTTTTGGCTGTAACTTTTGATGCGTTCATCGCAGCGTATTGGGACTGCGCCCAATCAATTTCTCTCGCAAAATTACGTCCGAATAGTGCATGAATAAACTTATTGCAGCACTTTTCAAAATCGCGAAAATTTTCCGCAAAAATGCAAAGGGGTTAGCCTTACTTTTTCTTCATTTTTGGAGCCGAAAATTTTTGGTCTCAGATTCGATTCAAATGACCCTCACCTGACTAATTGGACCCTCAGGAACTCAGAAAACGCAGCGAAAAGAGCGTGAGATCAACAGGAGAGAAATGCCGAGCGGAAATGCACCTGCTGAAAAATGTCGAAAACACAGGCTTCCGTTTTTTGGCTGTAACTTTTGATGCGTTCATCGCAGCGTATTGAAACTGCGCCCAATCAATTTCTCTCACAAAATTACGTCAGAATAGTGCATGAAAGAATTTATTGCAGCATTTTTGGAAATCGCGAAAATTTTCGGCAAAAATGCAAAGGGGTTAGCCTTACTTTTTCTTCATTTTTGGAGCCGAAAATTTTTGGTCTCAGATTCGATTCAAATGACCCTCACCTGACTAATTGGACCCTCAGGAACTCAGAAAACGCAGCGAAAAGAGCGTGAGATCAACAGGAGAGAAATGCCGAGCGAAAATGCACCTGCTGAAAAATGTCGAAAACACAGGCTTCCGTTTTTTGGCTGTAACTTTTGATGCGTTCATCGCAGCGTATTGGAACTGCGCTTAATCAATTTCTCTCGCAAAATTACGTCAGAATAGTGCATGAAAGAATTTATTGCAGCATTTTTGGAAATCGCGAAAATTTTCGGCAAAAATGCAAAGGGGTTAGCCTTACTTTTTCTTCATTTTTGGAGCCGAAAATTTTTGGTCTCAAATCCGATTCAAATGACCCTCACCTGACTAATTGGACCCTCAGGAACTCAGAAAACGCAGCGAAAAGAGCGTGAGATCAACAGGAGAGAAATGTTGAGCGGAAATGCACCTGCTGAAAAATGTCGAAAACACAGGCTTCCGTTTTGTGGCTGTAACTTTTGATGCGTTCATCGCAGCGTATTGGAACTGCGCCCAATCAATTTCTCTCGCAAAATTACGTCAGAATAGTGCATGAAAGAATTTATCGCAGCATTTTTGGAAATCGCGAAAATTTTCGGCAAAAATGCAAAGGGGTTAGCCTTACTTTTTCTTCATTTTTGGAGCCGAAAATTTTTGGTCTCAGATTCGATTCAAATGACCCTCACCTGACTAATTGGACCCTCAGGAACTCAGAAAACGCAGCGAAAAGAGCGTGAGATCAACAGGAGAGAAATGCCGAGCGAAAATGCACCTGCTGAAAAATGTCGAAAACACAGGCTTCCGTTTTTTGGCTGTAACTTTTAATGCGTTCATCGCAGCGTATTGGGACTGCGCCCAATCAATTTCTCTCGCAAAATTACGTCCGAATAGTGCATGAATAAACTTATTGCAGCACTTTTCAAAATCGCGAAAATTTTCGGCAAAAATGCAAAGGGGTTAGCCTTACTTTTTCTTCATTTTTGGAGCCGAAAATTTTTGGTCTCAGATTCGATTCAAATGACCCTCACCTGACTAATTGGACCCTCAGGAACTCAGAAAACGCAGCGAAAAGAGCGTGAGATCAACAGGAGAGAAATGCCGAGCGAAAATGCACCTGCTGAAAAATGTCGAAAACACAGGCTTCCGTTTTTTGGCTGTAACTTTTGATGCGTTCATCGCAGCGTATTGGAACTGCGCTTAATCAATTTCTCTCGCAAAATTACGTCAGAATAGTGCATGAAAGAATTTATTGCAGCATTTTTGGAAATCGCGAAAATTTACGGCAAAAATGCAAAGGGGTTAGCCTTACTTTTTCTTCATTTTTGGAGCCGAAAATTTTTGGTCTCAGATTCGATTCAAATGACCCTCACCTGACTAATTGGACCCTCAGGAACTCAGAAAACGCAGCGAAAAGAGCGTGAGATCAACAGGAGAGAAATGCCGAGCGAAAATGCACCTGCTGAAAAATGTCGAAAACACAGGCTTCCGTTTTTTGGCTGTAACTTTTGATGCGTTCATCGCAGCGTATTGGGACTGCGCCCAATCAATTTCTCTCGCAAAATTACGTCCGAATAGTGCATGAATAAACTTATTGCAGCACTTTTCAAAATCGCGAAAATTTTCCGCAAAAATGCAAAGGGGTTAGCCTTACTTTTTCTTCATTTTTGGAGCCGAAAATTTTTGGTCTCAGATTCGATTCAAATGACCCTCACCTGACTAATTGGACCCTCAGGAACTCAGAAAACGCAGCGAAAAGAGCGTGAGATCAACAGGAGAGAAATGCCGAGCGGAAATGCACCTGCTGAAAAATGTCGAAAACACAGGCTTCCGTTTTTTGGCTGTAACTTTTGATGCGTTCATCGCAGCGTATTGAAACTGCGCCCAATCAATTTCTCTCACAAAATTACGTCAGAATAGTGCATGAAAGAATTTATTGCAGCATTTTTGGAAATCGCGAAAATTTTCGGCAAAAATGCAAAGGGGTTAGCCTTACTTTTTCTTCATTTTTGGAGCCGAAAATTTTTGGTCTCAGATTCGATTCAAATGACCCTCACCTGACTAATTGGACCCTCAGGAACTCAGAAAACGCAGCGAAAAGAGCGTGAGATCAACAGGAGAGAAATGCCGAGCGAAAATGCACCTGCTGAAAAATGTCGGAAACACAGGCTTCCGTTTTTTGGCTGTAACTTTTGATGCGTTCATCGCAGCGTATTGAAACTGCGCCCAATCAATTTCTCTCACAAAATTACGTCAGAATAGTGCATGAAAGAATTTATTGCAGCATTTTGGGAAATCGCGAAAATTTTCGGCAAAAATGCAAAGGGGTTAGCCTCACTTTTTCTTCATTTTTGGAGCCGAAAATTTTTGGTCTCAGATTCGATTCAAATGACCCTCACCTGACTAATTGGACCCTCAGGAACTCAGAAAACGCAGCGAAAAGAGCGTGAGATCAACAGGAGAGAAATGCCGAGCGAAAATGCACCTGCTGAAAAATGTCGAAAACACAGGCTTCCGTTTTTTGGCTGTAACTTTTGATGCGTTCATCGCAGCGTATTGGAACTGCGCTTAATCAATTTCTCTCGCAAAATTACGTCAGAATAGTGCATGAAAGAATTTATTGCAGCATTTTTGGAAATCGCGAAAATTTTCGGCAAAAATGCAAAGGGGTTAGCCTTACTTTTTCTTCATTTTTGGAGCCGAAAATTTTTGGTCTCAGATTCGATTCAAATGACCCTCACCTGACTAATTGGACCCTCAGGAACTCAGAAAACGCAGCGAAAAGAGCGTGAGATCAACAGGAGAGAAATGCCGAGCGAAAATGCACCTGCTGAAAAATGTCGAAAACACAGGCTTCCGTTTTTTGGCTGTAACTTTTGATGCGTTCATCGCAGCGTATTGAAACTGCGCCCAATCAATTTCTCTCACAAAATTACGTCAGAATAGTGCATGAAAGAATTTATTGCAGCATTTTTGGAAATCGCGAAAATTTTCGGCAAAAATGCAAAGGGGTTAGCCTTACTTTTTCTTCATTTTTGGAGCCGAAAATTTTTGGTCTCAGATTCGATTCAAATGACCCTCACCTGACTAATTGGACCCTCAGGAACTCAGAAAACGCAGCGAAAAGAGCGTGAGATCAACAGGAGAGAAATGCCGAGCGAAAATGCACCTGCTGAAAAATGTCGAAAACACAGGCTTCCGTTTTTTGGCTGTAACTTTTGATGCGTTCATCGCAGCGTATTGGAACTGCGCTTAATCAATTTCTCTCGCAAAATTACGTCAGAATAGTGCATGAAAGAATTTATTGCAGCATTTTTGGAAATCGCGAAAATTTTCGGCAAAAATGCAAAGGGGTTAGCCTTACTTTTTCTTCATTTTTGGAGCCGAAAATTTTTGGTCTCAGATTCGATTCAAATGACCCTCACCTGACTAATTGGACCCTCAGGAACTCAGAAAACGCAGCGAAAAGAGCGTGAGATCAACAGGAGAGAAATGCCGAGCGAAAATGCACCTGCTGAAAAATGTCGAAAACACAGGCTTCCGTTTTTTGGCTGTAACTTTTGATGCGTTCATCGCAGCGTATTGGAACTGCGCTTAATCAATTTCTCTCGCAAAATTACGTCAGAATAGTGCATGAAAGAATTTATTGCAGCATTTTTGGAAATCGCGAAAATTTTCGGCAAAAATGCAAAGGGGTTAGCCTTACTTTTTCTTCATTTTTGGAGCCGAAAATTTTTGGTCTCAGATTCGATTCAAATGACCCTCACCTGACTAATTGGACCCTCAGGAACTCAGAAAACGCAGCGAAAAGAGCGTGAGATCAACAGGAGAGAAATGCCGAGCGGAAATGCACCTGCTGAAAAATGTCGAAAACACAGGCTTCCGTTTTGTGGCTGTAACTTTTGATGCGTTCATCGCAGCGTATTGGAACTGCGCCCAATCAATTTCTCTCGCAAAATTACGTCAGAATAGTGCATGAAAGAATTTATTGCAGCATTTTTGGAAATCGCGAAAATTTTCAGCAAAAAGGCAAAGGGGTTAGCCTTACTTTTTCTTCATTTTTGGAGCCGAAAATTTTTGGTCTCAGATTCGATTCAAATGACCCTCACCTGACTAATTGGACCCTCAGGAACTCAGAAAACGCAGCGAAAAGAGCGTGAGATCAACAGGAGAGAAATGCCGAGCGGAAATGCACCTGCTGAAAAATGTCGAAAACACAGGCTTCCGTTTTTTGGCTGTAACTTTTGATGCGTTCATCGCAGCGTATTGGGACTGCGCCCAATCAATTTCTCGCGCAAAATTACGTCCGAATAGTGCATGAATAAACTTATTGCAGCACTTTTCAAAATCGCGAAAATGTTCCGCAAAAATGCAAAGGGGTTAGCCTTACTTTTTCTTCATTTTTGGATCCGGAAATTTTTGGTCTCAGATTCGATTCAAATGACCCTCACCTGACTAATTGGACCCTCAGGAACTCAGAAAACGCAGCGAAAAGAGCGTGAGATCAACAGGAGAGAAATGCCGAGCGAAAATGCACCTGCTGAAAAATGTCGAAAACACAGGCTTCCGTTTTTTGGCTGTAACTTTTGATGCGTTCATCGCAGCGTATTGGGACTGCGCCCAATCAATTTCTCTCGCAAAATTACGTCCGAATAGTGCATGAATAAACTTATAGCAGCACTTTTCAAAATCGCGAAAATTTTCGGCAAAAAGGCAAAGGGGTTAGCCTTACTTTTTCTTCATTTTTGGAGCCGAAAATTTTTGGTCTCAGATTCGATTCAAATGACCCTCACCTGACTAATTGGACCCTTAGGAACTCAGAAAACGCAGCGAAAAGAGCGTGAGATCAACAGGAGAGAAATGCCGAGCGAAAATGCACCTGCTGAAAAATGTCGAAAACACAGGCTTCCGTTTTGTGGCTGTAACTTTTGATGCGTTCATCGCAGCGTATTGGAACTGCGCTTAATCAATTTCTCTCGCAAAATTACGTCAGAATAGTGCATGAAAGAATTTATTGCAGCATTTTTGGAAATCGCGAAAATTTTCGGCAAAAATGCAAAGGGGTTAGCCCTACTTTTTCTTCATTTTTGGAGCCGAAAATTTTTGGTCTCAAATCCGATTCAAATGACCCTCACCTGACTAATTGGACCCTCAGGAACTCAGAAAACGCAGCGAAAAGAGCGTGAGATCAACAGGAGAGAAATGCCGAGCGAAAATGCACCTGCTGAAAAATGTCGAAAACACAGGCTTCCGTTTTTTGGCTGTAACTTTTGATGCGTTCATCGCAGCGTATTGGGACTGCGCCCAATCAATTTCTCTCGCAAAATTACGTCCGAATAGTGCATGAATAAACTTATTGCAGCATTTTTCAAAATCGCGAAAATTTTCGGCAAAAATGCAAAGGGGTTAGCCTTACTTTTTCTTCATTTTTGGAGCCGAAAATTTTTGGTCTCAGATTCGATTCAAATGACCCTCACCTGACTAATTGGACCCTCAGGAACTCAGAAAACGCAGCGAAAAGAGCGTGAGATCAACAGGAGAGAAATGCCGAGCGAAAATGCACCTGCTGAAAAATGTCGAAAACACAGGCTTCCGTTTTTTGGCTGTAACTTTTGATGCGTTCATCGCAGCGTATTGGAACTGCGCTTAATCAATTTCTCTCGCAAAATTACGTCAGAATAGTGCATGAAAGAATTTATTGCAGCATTTTTGGAAATCGCGAAAATTTTCGGCAAAAATGCAAAGGGGTTAGCCTTACTTTTTCTTCATTTTTGGAGCCGAAAATTTTTGGTCTCAGATTCGATTCAAATGACCCTCACCTGACTAATTGGACCCTCAGGAACTCAGAAAACGCAGCGAAAAGAGCGTGAGATCAACAGGAGAGAAATGCCGAGCGAAAATGCACCTGCTGAAAAATGTCGAAAACACAGGCTTCCGTTTTTTGGCTGTAACTTTTGATGCGTTCATCGCAGCGTATTGGAACTGCGCTTAATCAATTTCTCTCGCAAAATTACGTCAGAATAGTGCATGAAAGAATTTATTGCAGCATTTTTGGAAATCGCGAAAATTTTCGGCAAAAATGCAAAGGGGTTAGCCTTACTTTTTCTTCATTTTTGGAGCCGAAAATTTTTGGTCTCAGATTCGATTCAAATGACCCTCACCTGACTAATTGGACCCTCAGGAACTCAGAAAACGCAGCGAAAAGAGCGTGAGATCAACAGGAGAGAAATGCCGAGCGAAAATGCACCTGCTGAAAAATGTCGAAAACACAGGCTTCCGTTTTTTGGCTGTAACTTTTGATGCGTTCATCGCAGCGTATTGGAACTGCGCTTAATCAATTTCTCTCGCAAAATTACGTCAGAATAGTGCATGAAAGAATTTATTGCAGCATTTTTGGAAATCGCGAAAATTTTCGGCAAAAATGCAAAGGGGTTAGCCTTACTTTTTCTTCATTTTTGGAGCCGAAAATTTTTGGTCTCAGATTCGATTCAAATGACCCTCACCTGACTAATTGGACCCTCAGGAACTCAGAAAACGCAGCGAAAAGAGCGTGAGATCAACAGGAGAGAAATGCCGAGCGGAAATGCACCTGCTGAAAAATGTCGAAAACACAGGCTTCCGTTTTGTGGCTGTAACTTTTGATGCGTTCATCGCAGCGTATTGGAACTGCGCCCAATCAATTTCTCTCGCAAAATTACGTCAGAATAGTGCATGAAAGAATTTATTGCAGCATTTTTGGAAATCGCGAAAATTTTCGGCAAAAATGCAAAGGGGTTAGCCTTACTTTTTCTTCATTTTTGGAGCCGAAAATTTTTGGTCTCAGATTCGATTCAAATGACCCTCACCTGACTAATTGGACCCTCAGGAACTCAGAAAACGCAGCGAAAAGAGCGTGAGATCAACAGGAGAGAAATGCCGAGCGAAAATGCACCTGCTGAAAAATGTCGAAAACACAGGCTTCCGTTTTTTGGCTGTAACTTTTGATGCGTTCATCGCAGCGTATTGGGACTGCGCCCAATCAATTTCTCTCGCAAAATTACGTCCGAATAGTGCATGAATAAACTTATTGCAGCACTTTTCAAAATCGCGAAAATTTTCCGCAAAAATGCAAAGGGGTTAGCCTTACTTTTTCTTCATTTTTGGAGCCGAAAATTTTTGGTCTCAGATTCGATTCAAATGACCCTCACCTGACTAATTGGACCCTCAGGAACTCAGAAAACGCAGCGAAAAGAGCGTGAGATCAACAGGAGAGAAATGCCGAGGGAAAAAGCACCTGCTGAAAAATGTCGAAAACACAGGCTTCCGTTTTTTGGCTGTAACTTTTGATGCGTTCATCGCAGCGTATTGGGACTGCGCCCAATCAATTTCTTTTGCAAAATTACGTCCGAATAGTGCATGAATAAACTTATTGCAGCACTTTTCAAAATCGTGAAAATTTTCGGCAAAAATGCAAAGGGGTTAGCCTTACTTCTCCTTCATTTGTGGAGCCGAAAATAAGTCTTATGTACTCACTTTGTACCGACTCAATCTCAAGCTTTCATATTGACACTTCTTTGGTTGCTACGAATGTCGGTGTCAGCTCGTTAGGTAGAGTCGCTAGAGCAGAACACTCCCACTCTTCCAGGCCCACCTGGGCTCACTCCTCTACCGAAAACTGGTCACAAAAATTTACCCAGGGGTATCCGTCTTTATGTTCTTCAGTTAACTACAGTGTTGCAATGACAGAAATGAAATAAACATCAAAAATGAAACCGGTATCGGTATGCCCTCGACACATATTTTTTTTTTTCATTGCGACAGATTATTATTCAAACGATGTCTGTACAGCAAACGGAAAGAAATCATTTCCACATCTTAAGAGGACATTGAGCGGGCTTAGACAAATTTTCATTCATTTTGGGCTTTATTATACAATAAAAGTCACTAATTCTAACGTTTTTATGCTGACTACCGCACGATACAATAATAACATTGATATAATATATCATAGTATCATACACGTATATCGCTTGAATACAATCCATAATATTATGCCATAATAATATGCGTAGGAATACAGTATGTACAAAAGCTCTCGCCTCACTTACAACAGCAGACTTGATGTCTAGTTTTATGCCAAATAAATGGACTGTCTTTTTCGCATATAAATATCGTTAGTATTTAAATAAAGTATGATATACGTATCGTTACATGCAGTTGCATTTCAATTATATTATTTACGGATTAGTAAGCACGCACACTGTCTTTTGTGATAGGTGTTCATTATAGTGGTTCAAAAGAATTTTCTCATCATCTTTTCTTTTTAAATCTCTTTAAATCTCTTAATATACCGTATGATCTACAATGTATACCTGCATATGTATAGATTTCCATTCGATATTTATATTTTACTGTTACTCATTTTCTTTTCCAAGTCCATTTCTTATTTGTTTTTGATATTATTCTTTCTTAAATGACTATAATGAATCTCGAATGCAGAGAATTTCGGTGTCTAAATAAGCAATGGTATAATGTAATTGAGTTGAGAAAATATAGTTTGATATATTGTCTCAGAATTCAAAGTGTTCTACATTGCTTTGCGTATATTGAATTGATTAAAACTATCCACTCGACAGTTTTGTAGAATAAACAATTACAATGATAATTAGTAATATTCTACCAGCGAATGGTTGATGATAACAGTAATATTAATAAGTAATAATAACAATAGTCGACTCATTTATTAATACGGGTAACAAATTGCATGGTAAAAGTATAATGAGTAAGGGAGAAAAATGAAAATAAAATAAAATTAAGTGGCTAAGTACGCGAACGACGAAACAAACGATAAATTGTAATATTCAATTTTCTTTGCATTATTCATTATCGATAATGAATCTACGATATGGTAAGCTCGCTGATCATATTTACCTCTTACTCGAGGTACGGGAAGATTATGCTGATTGTTGGGAAAACGACGTCCTCCCCCACAAATTAGCCGGACTCAAATATCGCCACTTTTCTCGCGTAATTGAAAATCGAGTTCCGTACGTGGGAGGCATTAGACTAACACCTGGCTCACAACGAATATGGAAGGCACGGGGTATAAGGATATTGAAAAGAATATTCTTGAAACTGTTCAGGTCAAAATACAGAGTAATAAAAATATCGTCATCAATCCTCGGTAGCTGGCGACTCTCTTCCCCAATCCGTGCCTGCCCAGGCGGGCAGAGGTGTTTCGTATTCCCAACCTGGACCGCGATAACGCCACGCATGCAAGTACATCACAAGATCGGAGGGTTTCGGGTCCCTGTACTTCACTTTGCACTCGTAGCAGTGGGGATCCGTCGTTACTTTTTCATTTGCAAAACTTGAGTCCGGAGGTTCCGACCCAGTCTGTGTTCCGACTGTGACTTTGAGGGCTTTCAGGTCCTCCTCGGGTGGGCTGGGTGAGGAGGAAGGCGAGGCGGCGTCCTTGTCGTTCGTGGCTAATACCTGGTCCTCGATATCGAGTTTCGGTTTGAACAGACTCATTTCGGAGTCTCCGTCCATCCCCAGCCAGTTCTCGGCATTGTGAATACCAATCAAATCCTTGACCAGTTCTTCGTCCGTCTTTCCGATGTTCCCACCCTTTCCCTTCATCGGACCAAATACAACGTGGTTGTAGAGAGGATCGTTGACGACCGGGTACCCCAGGTACTGAAGGTGCACTCTGATCTGATGCATGCGACCTGTCTGCGGTTTGCACAGTACCACCGATGATTTTCCGTTAAAACTTAACCGCTTGAACGTTGTCACGCAATCCTTGCCCTTCTCCGACACTTTGCAGACTCCGATCTTGTACGATACCACCTCGATCGGTTCCGCGCAGACTACCTCATCTTCCGGAAACTCACCGTCAACACGGCAGACATATTCTTTGTGAACCTGAGGGGGGAAAATAGAAAAATTTTTTAATCATAGGAGCCTGCCTTACAATTCGGAGTGATTGATCCATGAAGCCTTTCACCTCGCCGTAGTTAAGTTTTTGTCTCAAATACTCGGTGATACTAATAACTTTTCTAACATTACCAAACTGTGTTCTACCTTCGATTAGATTTTGTTCCAAGCAAACTCGCCTCGACTTTGGTGAATTATTTAATATATTCAAATATTTCAATTAATTCGGAAGCCCAAGCTAAGCTGCGGCCTGTGGTCGGCTCCTTTTGAATTTCCCAGATTTGCAAACACCGAAATTCAATGAAAACATTGAAAAAATTCTAAAACTCAGCCCACTCTTCATTCCATCATAAAATGGGACTCAAACTGTAAAAAAATCATCAAGTTTACGAAAGCAAGATTTTACACGAAATCTCATTTGATTTTACGGATAAGAAATGGACAATGTAATTATTGCCCCGTTTTACGTACACAGATATATTCCGCAACGTTTATCCATTCTCCCCGTGTACGATTGTATCGGTTTTGTAATGCATGATAATTAACGAAGTTCCCCGAGTATATCGAAGGAGAAATCTAATAACTGTTGGTGGCGTACGAGATAACGGCATATGAGAACAATAATTACATGTAATCAGGCGATCAGTGCAGTTGGACGTAGTTTTTCTATTACACATATTTTTTTTTACATTATCCGTGCGTATGGATTACCAGACATTATTCTGCATAGTATAATAGCGTTTGTTACAGACTATCTCTTTATACTGATTCTTTGCAAACCTGTCTATTTCTAATTTGATGCTCCATTTGTCTAGCTTTCTTCGGCGTTCGTCCAAAGAGTAAAATTCCACTGGTTAATCTGTCAAGCCTGTGAATGGTGCGAAGATTCTTCAGGTTGTACTCCTTGGCCAGGATGAACACGACCGTGTTGTGCCGGTACCGCCCGCAAGGATGTACCTATAATTGCATTTCAATTATTTTACATGGCTCGAAAAATATCGCTTACTACATAGAAGATTATCGGCAGATTTATTGTAATATAAGTTTCAAATAACACTCAAACAAATGAGAGTTAGAACTCTGAAGGATATTAGACGAATAATCATCGATCACAATCCATTGATAGTTTCATGCCGAATAATTTATTAATTCGATGATTTATTCGTCTTTTGGTCTCTACACAAAGGTTCCGAAATTTTCTTGACGAAAACCGTGTTTATTTTCTCGACTGAAAATGAAAATCTGCATATTGCGCATCAAATCAACATTTAGGTTTTAGTGCTACGCTGCGTACACGCTGTAGTGCAAGGAAAGGCATAAACAAATGTACATACGTGTATACATATGAGAGAATCTGTAAACAGGAAAGCAGCTCGCGTCGTAATTCAAGTTAGATATTTGGAAAACCACCCGACAAATCGAAGACTTTACCCAATTGATAGAGAACATACTAATAAAGTATACAACATTTTGAAGGAACACTCGTTATTCAAAACGAAGACCTTTGTATTATGTACACCCTTAGCGAGACATGATGATATCATACTGAAGCGATATCAATATCGCGTGATAATACCGTGATAATGAATAGAATGAGAGGGGAGGATAAACGCCAAGTCGGTGTGATAATAAATCCATTAGAAAATAACGAGAGCGTGTTAGAATTTTAATACAGGATATACCTGTTTGTTTATTGTCATATATAAAAACCGGAGATTACCCCCCTTTCTGGCAAAACAACATCATCCTCGGAATACGTCGTCCCCCGTCAGCACTACGTGCGGGGGGTAAAATTAATTCCGACGAAAGGGTGAACAACAAAATTGTTTGGCCGCAGGAAACGTCGAGAGACAATTAACCGGTAATTTAGAGAGAGCGAAAAGACACATCTAGTGAGACACATAACGCGAATGCGAGTCAAGGACCAAGTCCGTCCTCGTCATGGCGACTATTATACGTCTGTGTGCAATGTTCATACTTATACGTAGGTGTGCGCCTTGCAATATTTCGCGTAATACAATTTTACCCAATTTTCTGCCCGTAACTGTCTTCTTCACGTAAGCTTGAGGAGCGGGCAAGGCTCCGACTAGCAATGAAACGTAATTAGAAACCAGAAGAAAAAAATTAAGAAAAAACAGTCAATGGAAAAATGAGGACGAAAAAAAAAAGACGGCGACAGTGAAGAGAGAAAATAATCCAGAGATGTGCGTTGTTACGTTTTCTTGGCTTTGATCGCATAATTTTTACACAGAGAAGCCGTTTTCGGATTAGTTAATTAAAATTTATTGCACAGGTATGCATGGCGCGATCAATAAGGCGCAAGATCTCAAGGAGAGGAGTAAGTCGTAGTAGTATATAAGACTCAATATCCAGACAACGGTGACTGTATGCATATAGATCTTTCAAAGAGATTCCCGAAGTCGCTGAGACGCGTTAAAATCTCTTTGTGGCGTTTACGGCAGGCAGGATGTATTGCAATTACAGTAAGACAGCTGACGATCGATAAAATACAGAAGCACTGCTACGGTACGGGGAATGTTATATAATCCGCAGTAATTGATCAAGAGAATAGAGTCTGAGAAGATAAAGAAGAAAAACAAACAGAATAACAGAGAACAAGGAAGACGAAGGATTTAAACCTAAAAATAAAACTTATTAAAAAAGAAAAAAACAACCGAGCAACACAGCAGCAGGTAACCTTTGTAGTTCGTTTTGTTAATTAAAAACACACATGTCGCGTTAGTGTCCAGATAAAAATATCAAAGGGAAAAGACTAATCGTAAGCAGTCGAGGCTCTATAGTAACTATATTTAAAAGTATAGAAATGAAACGTGAGAGAAAAATCGACAAGTTGTTCAAAGTGGCGTTTCAGCTACTGAGTTTTTCGCAACATCGAAGTTGGATGAAAGAGCATCAGAAAAAATATAACGAGTTTCCAACACACGAGTGTCGTGCAAGCTTTTTACACAAAAAATAAACAAATAAATAATAATCTATGTAAGTTACCGCCATGCGATATGCAGAGCATTGACTAAAGAACTCTGCAGAGGACTTTAATTAATAAATAATAACGTGGTTTCTGTGCGAGAAATGCGTTGGTCATGTTACACGGGCAGACAGATAAGTTGTGTCAAAATTATACTTTCAAAAAGACCGGATAGCCTTGAGAGAGAGAGAAAGAGAGAGAGAGAGAGCGAGAAAGGAAGAGAGGCACGCGCAGGTTACCCCGGGTTAAGGTAAAATATGTGTATATAGTAATGTTTGCACGGCAAATTTTATGTATGTAATATCCGATCCGGCGAGAATTCGCGGAAAGAATTTTGAAGGAAATAAGTGGAGAGAAGATTGAGAAGAATAAAAAATTGCAAATATGTATTTCGAACGTCACACGGCTGCTGCGGCAAAATCCCTGTACGTGTGGGTAGGATGTGTACAAAAGCTTAGCTCGAGTGGCTCCTTCTGCTTTTTAAATCGTCTCTCAGAATTCTTCCGAAAAGAGATAACGGTGAAAATTTTTCGGGAGACTGAAAAATCATATTTCACTGTAAACATCGCGTATAAAATTACGAATGGCCGAAGGGTGTAGCCTGAAAGAGGCGGCGATCTGCGGACTTGAGCCATCTTCCATAAAGTGTTGGACGAGGGATCTACAGGATTGACAATCGAACCCAGAGAAGCCAGTAATAGCAGACTTCAAAGGTTGAACACGCATGCAGGCAGCCAGTGCGAAGTCACGAATCGTTTGTTCGCGCCGCGACTACATTTAGAACTAAATTTAAAACTATAAGTTTAGAAGGTAGCATCCGCGATGCTTTGAAAAGACAAGTCGCGTGTTAACAGCAGTTCGGTTGGTTACGTAACCGTCCGAGGAAAGCTCGTTCTAAAATAACCGGGAACGGAAAAAGTTTGTATACGTATTTAATAAATTCGTGACTATAGCTCAATGCTCAATTTTTGCGCATTTTATTATAACTCCTTTTTCCTTTTACCGTTCGGGAAAACCTGAGCCACCCGTTAACCCTGAACCGCGACGTTCGGATATTTGTTTATTAGCGAGTAGCTAACCGCTTATTTATACACTTGAGGAAATCGGTAAAATAATCTGTTCATCGCGTTCATACGTTCGAGGCTGGATGATGCGTGTCGCATTTGAATTCTTAGCACGATTAAGCGAGAACGTAAGTGTATATATACGTAAGAAAAACAAGTAATTCAACTTTATTCTCAAGGATACCGGGTTTGGCATGAACAACAGTCATTATTTTCACGAATCACAAAGCATTGAAATTCGACTAAACTCGCAGCGTGTCGATTCCGATTTTCCTCTCCGCCAAGGAAAAAGATTGCGGACAAAGTTTTTAGCAAAAAATTTTCCCTATATATTTACTCAAGAATTGAAGGATGTCACAAAGGAAATCGTACGTCTTTGCGAATAAATATGGAAAAAGTGTTTGCAGTTTGTTTTTTTTTTTTCTTTTGATAAGACGATAATCTGTTGGCCTCTTTTCCTCAGATCTCGAAACCCTAAAATTTAAAGAATACATGACCTGTAAAGTCTAATGGAACAACTCCAAACTAGTGAAACGATACGATCGATTCCAAATCGAATTAAAGTGATTCAATACCGTGTTCTTCGGGGCTAAGATATTCAATTACTGTCAACGAGTCGGAAAAATCGATTGTTCTGGAAGAATTGAATCGAAAAATTGAATCGTAACTAATTGTAAGTCTCTCCAATGTTATCCCAATTTACAAAGTAAATAATCACCTTCCGGTTACCTTATCGCTGTCATCTTCTCTTTATAAAATACTTATTTACATCAATATGCATACATGAGAAATAAGGAAAATTCGAAGATACACATGTGCACGCGCATGTATCTAGGTACATCGGAAGACATTGGGGTGAATATTTACAGGCAAAAAGTATTGAAGAATAGAGGCGTGAAAAAAGTGAGATGTACACACACACACGCACATATATATATATATATTTTTGTATGCATTTATATTTATGTATGTATATGTGTGTGTGTATATATACTATATATATATATATATATACAGGTATAGATGGTAGGAGAGCGAGAGTGAGAGACAGATTGGCAGTACAGTTCTAGCAGTACACCACTTACAGGGATAGATGCGGGCTTGTTGACCACGACCAAGTCTTCGTCCATGTGCACCACAGTGATCGGCTCCGAGGTGACCGGCACCTCGTGTCTGCAACACACCAATCGTAACCAGCTTAACATGGCTTTGTTTAGTCGAGCTACGCGACCTTTGCACATAATAGCAACAATTATACGATAGGTTATATACAGATACATATATACGTGTCACAGGTTGGCCTGTGCTTATAAGGATATGTCTATATTCATGTATTCGTCAATTTCTCTATATACATACATATATGCGTACATACGTGTTGTTCTTTATCATTTTGGTGAATTTTCAACGTATATGGGTATATACCTATATACCAAGGATGAGTATTGTTAGACAATTGAAACAAAAAGAAAAAAAAAAAAATTAATTTATTATTAATTAAGCGCGGGGAATCGATGTGAGCGGAGGAGAGAGCGAAAATTTGAGGGATATGGGAACGAAGAGCGAATCATTTTTATAAATTTATAATATATATATATACATATACATAATTATAAATTTTGTAGTTTAAAGCTGAACTATATGATTACAGGCGATAATATCATATGATTTCTCATTCTTTTCAGAATGAATTTATTCCTCGCAGGTTGGAGAAAAAACAAATCACAGGTTCAACATTAGAAGGGGCCGTGAAGCCGGAAATAGAGGAGGGGGGAGGTTATACGATTCTAACACCCTGCAGATGTGAATATAATGTGATGTAAACTAAATGAGTGAATGAATGAATGCTCCAATTTTTTTCATCGAAGGGAACGGGCATAAAAATTGAAGTTAGGACAACAAATGAACATCAACTTGTTGTATTTTCCTGCATGGCATTACTCACTTGATATCCGTGACGTTAGTGTACCGATCAGTAAGAATCCTATTTGGGAAATACGAGGAGGATGTAGGAAAAAAAAAAAATTAAAAACCAACGAAGCATAGAATTATGTGGGGTCAGGTTTTCGTTTTCAAATTTCAGGGTCCAACCAGCACAGATGAGGTTCCTGCAGGTCTCGCGGGTTGATCAAACGCGAAGCTGCCTCCTTTTACCTTTCAATATATTTCACCATAGCTTATATACGATCCCTATACCGGTCATGCTCCTGCGATTACCCAAGAGCCATTCGATACACGTACATAAAGGTTGTTTCTCTGGGGTCGCACGACTTTGCGTTTTATAGGTAGATACTAAAGGCTGGTCTTGTGCGAGGAAAAAAATTATATTCTCTCTTGTCTCTGTCCAAGGTGAAATTAGATAAACCGTATGCTGAGAAAGTTGCCTGTGCCTTACTCTTCCGTATTCGGGTACACAAATGTAACTAAAATAGAGAAGACCGTGTGCAGTTGCACGGATATGTCACCTGCCTTGTTACGAAAAATAAACTTTCAAGACGAGAAATTCGAAAAAGTCCGATGAAATTTTTCTTTCCATTTTCAAATGAGCATGAAACTAGAAGCGGATTAAAAAAAAAAAAATTTATTCGAATATCAAATGAACAAAATTTCCATCGTTCCTTTCGGTTGCAGGGTTCTTTTCTGGACTTGGGGTGCATCTTCGAGATTCGATGTAATGCAGAAGTCACCGTTTAGCGTTTTAAGCGTACATTACACCTGTTTATGTATATGTTATTATGTAGGTGCATGTTTTATATTTTTGTTCCATTTTACTTAAAGAGGGCTCTTTGCAGACTCGCTCTATGATATTTAATCGGTAAAAACAGAGAACCATACGAAATGCTGCTGAAATTGGTTGGAAACGAGGCGGCCACTACAAACCTATATACCTACGTTGATGAATACTTGAGCTTTAAAGCCGACACGCGTATGGAAGACCGAGGTAAGTGTATTTTTTTACGAGCGCGTCGGGTGTTGATTTGTTCAATAGCAGATTCCCGCTATGAAACGCCTTCGCCGTTAGTAATTCGTGTTTTCTTTACTGATTTTGGCAAATTCCAAATTTCGGTATTCAATTACAATCATAATTCTATACTCCGCGATTATATCATAACCGCGCGGATAGGAAAACAACGGTCCGACTATAATTCATTATACAAGAAAAATTACAAAACTTAAATAACGTACAATACTATTTAAAATTCAACAAAAATTTTACAAAACAGATTTTTAAATGTTCGAAATATCCAACATACATTAAAGTCACGTGTAAAGTTATTTGAATGAAAAAAAACAAAACTTGTCAGAGAATGGGAAATAAATACACTTGAGTTAAATTTTCAAAGAACTTGAAAAAATCTGCGAAAAATACGATGCGAATAATTTGCGATGGGTGAAAACCCGCCCACCGTGCATGTGATACGGTTGCCTTGCGGCGAATAAATACATTCTTCGAGAATATCTGTAAGCGCAGTATGTGTATGCATAAACCCTCGCAAGTCCCGAGGGGTTTTTGTCTCATCCCACCCTCCCATCCCCTCCCCCCTCCCCTACCCTGTCTGTCCGCGGGGGGATTTGTTCGTGAAATTATTCGAAAACGTGGAATGACATATTACGTTCCTCGAAAGCGGGCGTATAAGTTTTTTCTCACCGCGATTACACCGGGGGATGGCCTCGGGTCGGTAAAAAAAAATCTCAATTCGCAGCGCTAATATACAGTCATTCCGTACTGCACGGAATTAAGAATCAAGTTTGAAAATAATCCTTTTTAGAAAAATAAAAACTTGTCGTCGAATCCGCGTCGAACTCAAAGCTTGAGGGTCGTTTTTGCGCGTAATAAAAATAATGAAAAAAAAAAAAAAAAAAGACTGAGGATGAGAGAGAAAAATGAAGAAAAAACAACTGAGTAAATTACCTCGAACGCGGCTGGAGATCAACTGATCGACGAAGGACGGTGGAAGGCGTTAACGTAATCCGTGTTAATTATATTATACACTCAAGATCCTCGGCGTTTTTCGTCTCTTGGCATAAAATCAAATAATTAAAATGATTCCTCGGAATTATAAGGTATACGGTGAAGATGCTCTTAACGGACACGTTAGAAATCCCTGGTAGAAAAGCATTGCCTCTGATGGAAAATATATCCCTTGATAACAGACGCGAGGATACTGCCTGGAATAAATTTGTAGCATGAAAAATAAAAAACTAACCATTTTTCGAATAGCGGACACTTCTCAACAGCGGACAAGGTTTCCGTTCTCGAAGGTGTCCGCTGTTGATAATTTTCACTCCAGGTACCGATAACCGGTATAACTCAACGTCTTCGCCGTTGTAAAGAAAATTTCGTTTTCGCCTCGTCGACGAAACGAATCCTCGACGTTTTTTCCCTATCTATAATAATAATAATAATAATAAAAATAATAATTTTCCTCGATCTTTTCCGCAGACGCGTAAGATTGTTATTTCACGAATCGCGTACCGTTTTCCTCGTCTCTTTATCACCTCGTCGTTTCCACCCTTGACAATTACTTTAGAACCCCCTCTGATTTATCCCAGGATTTTCTTCCGCAGGATACTACGGCAGATTTCTTCAAATTTCGCATCGCGCAGAGGCCAACGCGATTAACGAGGCACTCGACCGGATTATCGTCACGCGGATTATCGTCACGCGCGCTAATTCGCGGTTTGCAAATAAATTAACCAATCTTTTCAATCGCGGGTATCGACGATGCCACGACGATACCTGGAAACGAGTTTAACCTTGACAAACAGGCGATACGTGCATGCGAGTGCGCAGGTATTGAAACGCGTTTATCGATTCATGCATATGTTAATTAACATCGAGGAAAGTTTGCTGCATTAAGCGCACTTCGAAGAGTGCGAAACGACTTCACGCAACAGCTCAATACAATTTTACCGACGATACCCGGCGTTGTTAAAACCGAGTAATAACCCGAAGTAGTTGCATCGGGAAAAAGAAGCCTTGAGGCGTGTGAAGACGGGTTGTGAATCATCAACGAACGCTGTGTATATGTATATATACAATTATACTTGAAAATTACAAGTACATTGGGAAAGGATCTGATTATCCGTGGCATCTTTCCACACAGAGAGCTGAAATTGCGTTATATCGTACACGCGAAAAATTAGAAGACTGCACAAAGGGGACCAAATCTTCTTTCTTCGTTAGTCAATTAAATTAAAGTGACTCATTATCCTCGAAGCCCGAAAACTCGTTATAAAGATATCACGTTGAAAGTGAACCCAAACGCAAACGCAAACGTTCGGTTTAGATTTCGCGACAAAGTCAGGGTGAAGAAGGAAAATGCGGGTGTATTGTTTAACCCGGATAACGGCGATTCTGTTTCCGAAACAGCCGTGATATTATGCCTGTACGATAGATCGGAAGGAAAAAAAGAAGCTCCCCACAGCTGTTGCGGTATTATAACTACCAAGCAACACCGCGCGGGGTAGAGTAAAATACAACAAGGTAGGTGCACACCGACACACGTACCGGCGTACATAAGTCAGGTACATACCGCAAGATACTATCTCCCGCATGAATGATATATCTCGATGCCGTTTGCGGTACATGCGAAGACACAAAGCGCCGCGGTAATGTGTGTCAAGGATCGAACCGATTCCCACACACGTACACGTACGTTCGTACTCGAGAGTATCAGGAATGCGCACGCGATCCTGACGCTTTCGTACGAAGGTTCCGTTCCGTTCTTTCTTCTGCGTATTATCTTATTCGCACCGTTGTTCCCGCGGCGTTATCAGGGTGCGTATCGGAAGGTGGAGAAAGGGCGACGACGACGTCGAACTCGTCACGCCTAGACGACGTTGCGAATTAGACGCGGATCGGGCGTTAATCGCGTAGGTTCAAGGGGGTTGGAATTCGGCTCGAGTGAATTTCGAGGACGTACCTGTGGACGACGTTCGCTAGAAGGTCGTTGTGCCGGAGTCTGTAGTCGATCTCGACCCTCTGGTAGTTAACCGTCAGCGTTCCTGCCCTGATGCACCTCTCGTACTCCTCGGCCGGATGGGCGCGAAACTCCCTCGCGAATACTTCAAGGATTTTTTCACCCACCCAGCGCCCTTTCGTGAACGTCGTGAAGGTGAAGTAATACGGGTAAACTTTTCTGAGTCCTGAAAAAGTAAGCAACGGGTGAATTTTTTTTTCATTCTGTAAGGTGTGCTGCACGAGTTTGATAGTCAACAATGATATTCCTTTCCTGCTGCAGGTCGGCGTGATAGAAATTCGGTACGTCGACTCGTTTTTGACAAGGACACGCACTGTTCAACTTCGTTATTTTACTGTCGTGCAGTTAATCCGAATATATACTCGCATATCGCGAATTTGATCGTTAAAACATGATGGAATTTTTCAACTATAGCAGTGGACAAATTACGTTGAAATCGCCGAATCCGTTGTTATCGGTGCAGAGAGTATTATTGTTTATTCATTTTTCTTTCTCTCGTTTTCTTTTTTTAACAGCAGCGAGCCGATGAATGAGTTTGCGCATTGTTGTCGCGCAAATGTTGTGCATATTTTTCGGCGTAGGATTGTTTGTTTCATTTGCATACGGAAAACTCCGATTAGTACCGCATTAAAGAGCGCCGCATGCATCGGTATTTTCAACGTGAAGGATTTGCTGTAGAGGTACGCAGATGAATACGAACATGCAAAGTGTTAGAATGCGTGTGTCGTTACAGGCATGTATGGATTGTTGGCACGTTCTGCTTGCTTGTTCGACACACAATCATTGATTTAAAATAAATAGTTATCTATAAGCTTGTATAAAGCTTCCACCTCCGTTCTAAGCCGTACTCAATTCTTGTTTTTTATTCTACTGCAGCGACTCGTAATTGGAATGTAAAACAAAAGTAAAATTTGAAAACACCGTGTTTCCCATTTATAGCAATAATTGTCTATACCCCCTTTCCAAATGTCTGTTTTCGTACCAGTACCACAGTGTACACCCTGGCATAAAAAAAAAAGAAAAAAATCACAACATCCGAACCGGAACGACGGGTATGGTACACACGAAATTCGAATAAGCATAAACCAAACAGCAGAGTCGGCCAACAGTCCTAATATTTGCAGTTTCAAATGTAATTTTTCCATCATACAGCGCACAATTTTTCTATACGAAACGTTGTACCGAGGCAGAACCATGGCTACAGCATCACGAGGTAAAAATCCTATAAACGCGACATAGTTTATCAACAAATGTGATAACCGTCGACTAGTCAATGCTTCGGACAAGGTAGTCCTCCGTGAAGGGGTCGATCCGAAAAATCGTGACAAAGAACCCAAGATAAATAGAGATAAAGGTGAAGAACACGGGCCTGCATAGAGACGCAGACACACGCGCACCTAAAGTGTACCTACGTTAAACCTCGACACGACGATAGCGCGGCTTGACTGGGGATTCGGGTGGCTGCGGAACAACTCGAAGAAAGACAATGTCGACCGCATGATAAGGGGGAAGGGGGATCAGAAGCGGAGAGCTTAAGCCCCTCAGGAAGATGCCCATTCTGTGCGGTGGAAAATCCGGTCGGGGGATGGGGGTAGAAGAGGAGGCCTACCTGGTTGCCTAAGAACCGGAAACGGCGGGGATAAACGCCGCGGAAAGAGGAAAGCCTGAAGGCCCCACTTGACTATTCGGTGAAAAGCTCGGGCGGAAAGTTCCCCCACCTCAACTTCCTCTCCTCGTCTTCGTCGTCTGGTGTGCGAACCGGCATTTCGACCGGGCATATTCGAGTCGTCGAGGTTCCCTTGTTCACCGAGTAACGCGGATTAGCATCAGCGGCATTTGAACTTTGACGACGCGGCCAGGTACCCACGTGTCTTCAAAGGCTTAGAGTATACTGTACCCTTGCAGAATCCCGGAAGAGGAAAAGCTCCGGCGGTCGTTAACACGCTGCCGCGCTGCACCGCGGAGCTCCGCATGCTGCATGCGCTCAAATAATACCGGGACAAAGGAGGATGGAGGAACGGAAGCCGAGGGAAGGGAAAACAACCCCCGAGTCGGTAGCGGCTTGCACCTTCCTCGCGGTATCGATTTCTACTTACACCTGTTCGTTAAACTGATTTCCACCGGACTCGGAAAAGGAACGGATGGAAGCCGCTGCTACGGGAGTCCCGGTGACGTCAATTAACACCAACACCGCGGTATTCAAATGTATTTAAATCCAGCTCAACGTTTAGCGAGGTGTAACGGGCATTCCGATCCCTTTCTACCGCGTGCCCTCGACTCTCGCTTAATCACCTTCCGTTCTTTCTTCCCTTAAAATACAAGCTGATATCGCTTGTCTGTGATTTGTATCGCAAAAAGTTGACTACAGGTTAGCGAGAAACGTAACGCCAGAATCCATTCTTCCGTGTCCCCATTTTTTCTTTGTTGCACCGATAGATGAGTTTATCTACCGTTAAAAAACGTATATTTCGATGTGGGGAAATAGACGTTTTGTTGTTATTATCAAATTTTAGTTGAGTCAAATAGTGATCGATGGAACTTTGTTAGTAGTTGACAAATCGTATTTTGCTCAACTAAAGTTTGATAATAATAACGAAACATTTGTTTCACCATATCCATAAATATACGTTTGTTAACGGTAAATAAACTCTTATCTCAATGTGAAAAGTCACATTTTTCTAAAAAAATAAACAAAAAAATAATCGCCGGCGAAAGTTTCATGGAATTTATCGGGGACACCGTGTATCAGTCGTAGCTGGTTAACCCCTGGGCTATAAATGCTAAGGAATGCCCCATATACTTGTAAGCCCGCAAGAAACAGGGATATTCGATCGTGTTTCAAGCTGTATAAAATTATAGCCCACGGTTCACGTTTCGCAAAAATTATTATTATTATACATCGAGATTGTTATCAAAGTTAAGAGTGAAAAATAATATTCTTTGATAGCCTCAGGCTGCTAACCCCTGTATAAAATCCAAAATTCATACGTTACATATATTCCTGCCTACCAGGGATGTGCAAAAACTGCAGAGTATCAATTCGCCGCACGTCGACGAAATTTGTTTCCCGGATAAGCTCGAGCTTTCCGATTTTAGGGTCATTATAAGGGAAGAAAAAGAGAGGGGTAGAGAGAGAGAGAGAGAGAGAGACGAAAGGAAAAAAAAGAACAAACAACTTTGGACTGACCGCGGAAATGAGACCGCGGCGAGAAGATGGATTGTTCGAGGATAGGATAGGATATCAAATTATAAACCTCGTGCTTCACGTCCGTATCTCGGCATGAGATTGTCACGCCCTCTCGGCATACTTTTGCCCCCGAGTAATTTATTAATGCTCAATTAAAACCTTTTTTTTTTTCATGTATTTGGTAAATGTTGTAGAACCGGATACTTGAACACCAACCGAGATACCCGCGTATCGAGAACGTGCGCGAATAAAAAAAAGATAAGGTTTAAAACGTTCAAAAGAGTGAAGAGGGTTTGAAAAGCGTTGATACTGGGGGAAAATGCCGATGACAGGAAGAGGAAACGAGAAGGAAGAGGAAGAAGAAAAAGAAGTTAGTTATTTTATTCGAACGTCGAGAGGAACGTCGCTTCTCGCAATGCACGCATTCAATTTCCCGTTCTTCCCGCAGTTTACACAACCAGCCACGACTCTTAAGGGTGAAAGTCAGAATTCTCAGAACAAATATGAACCACCTCCCCCCTCCTAGGTTATACAAACAATGAAACGCTCACGCACGATATGCCAGGTATCTATATATCGTATTTATCTAGGTGTCTACGTTTTCAAAAAAAGAAAAGAAACAATTGTTTGTTAGATAAAGTTTGCTTTTGTAGAATCCGGAACGATATTTTGAATGTTAAGAAAAATTGCTTGTTGACTCAAACATTTATTGTGAATAACAATTAAACAAGCTTCAGTTCCGCGTTTAAATCACTTTTATTCAAAAATAATATCGCTTCAGTTTTTTATTACTGAATAATTGAAACAGAACTCTCCTGGCTACAATATCAAACTTCTTCCAAAAATATTAGTTTTTGTCTGTTTAATATCACTTGGCATATAACATTCACGTAACACTAAACCCCAGGAAAAAAATCTCTAAAGACATGTGTTAGCAAAATTATTAAATCGGTATTATTTCCCCCAAGACTACAAAAGCAAATTTTAAGGGAGGTGTATACATATTTTTCCATTGTTTAGATGCAGCACAAATAAAAAAATAACTAACTCAACCCAGGCACAAATATTACATTTTTTTTTTTTTTTTTGAGCGGTAACATCTGACGAAGCAGATTAGGTATGTAAAACGAATGTGTGTAACGAGTCAACGAGTCAACGATTCAAAGTTCATTGGTACAGAAGTAGATCCGGGGTGACTTCGATTCAATTAAAAGGGAGCGTAACCTTCGTCCGATTTACAACGAGGAATATATTCAGGTATCAATTTTCCGTCGAGAAACTCCCTAACGATAAGAGGAAGCTTTTAAAAGTCAAGCGATTTTGATCACGAAAGCTGACTTAGCGAGGCATGCCGCAGGATTTCTTGGCTCAATACCTCTAGATCGATGATAACGGTGAGAGATGCGATCGAATCAAGATTTGAATCACGTATCCTCACACCACCCGCGCCTCCATACAGCAGGTATTACCGCCACAGGTATATTTACCCGAATACAATTTTCTCCATATTCTACCCTGCAGGAGTTGCCCGCCTTGAATTCAACCATGTGGAATAAACCGAATTGCTCGAGCGTTTACCTGAGGTATCTATATAAACGATGCCACGGCCATGCCGGGGTATGAATTCGACACGTGATTAATCCGGGCGATATTGAATAAGCGAGCAAAAAATTGAAAAATTTTGTTAAATATATTTCGCACTTCCATTCGTCGGATTTTTTTTTTTTTTTTTTTTCACTTCTTTTAACAATTTTAATTTTTCTCCCAGCATTGTTTGTTGAAAACACAGAGCGGCATTGGCGATGCGACGAGGGTGACGCGCCCCGGGGAGCCAGTATTAATAGGTCTTTGTTTCAAGGAGGTTTTCCTCTCCTCCTCGTCCCGGCTGTCTCCATTATTTGAATATGGAGCAGATATCGGTTGTCGATATTCCAACGTCACACCAAATATTATTTTCCAAGGAATTTTTCAAACTTTCCGCGAACGAGATTTTACGCGGGAACTCGTTCCCAACGAATATACGTACGTACGTATCTGCTGTAAATATGTACACGTTATACAGGTAACCACGGACGTACGAATTTTGCGAACCCTTTAACTTCCCCCTCGCCGATTTCGTTCTCTTCCTTGCAATATTGATATTTGTATTCAAATCGGTAGCCTCGAACCGCGAAATCGTTTAATTTGAAGCTCTTCGTTAGGAAGACTTACCGCGGGTACGATTGAACTTCAACGAACGAAAAAATACCTACTCCACAGTCGCAATCAGTCACATTTTAGGGCTAATAAAGCTTCACCTTCAGGCATATCGTCCGTTGTTGGGGGCCGGGGTGGGTAGGAATTTAATTTTCTCGACGAGGTACGCAGGTATACATGCATAAAATAAAATAATAAAACGATCCGTTCGTATATGTATATTCCTTGAGTATACGAGAACGCGTATAATATCGTACCTATATACCGATGTATATTGTACGTATAAACGAGAGTTCCATCTGGCTGCGTACAATACACAACGAGTTGGACAAAGATAGCGGCAGAAAACGGCTGGCTAGAAGAACGGTTAATTGTACAAAGCGAGCGCTGATTAAAATAATATATTTACGCGATATTTTTTCTTTTTTTTGTTTTTCTTTTTTGCAACAACGTCCGAGTAACGCCGCAACCGGGCCAAATTTAGGGGTACGCGTATGACGTATATACCCCAACGAGCTAAAACGTAAAAATACAGTTCATCCATCAACTCACCATTTTCAACGTAGTAACTCGTCTCGTTGTATCGCTCGTCGGTAAAACCAGGCCTCTTGGCTTTCAGCGCTTTAGTTTCTAGCTTTGCCTGGAAAGAAAATAAGAGAATTATTACACTAACGGGATGTACGTTAAATATATTTCGATAGAGAAAACCGATCGACGATCGCAGCACCGAGCCGGAACTAAATCGATTGGCGTAATATATCACGCATCGTTGTTAATCTCGTGTCACAACAGTGCGTATTATACCCAGGCAAGAATACGGAGTATGAGCAATTGCAATTAGACTTAATGGACGCTGCAATGTGCGGTGCAGCTGCTAATTATCCCATTAACAGAGTCAGCTCTGCACGCGCGGCGCAACGCGTTTAATCAAAACGACCGATAAACTGTCGGAGTGAAATATCTCTTCGTTCAAAAATTTCTCTCGATAAATAAATAATAACGCAGGCCTGCATAGCACGAGCGCTGGGATAAATAAATAACGGGAATCCTTTCAGGATATATAATATCTGGCCTATACGCCATGGAATATCTCGGAGAAGAAAATGCCTGTGTATATATGGGGAATTCCACGCGGACCCAACCACTCTCTGATCCTCACCATTATTAATTTTTTTCAATATTGTTTCTGCTGTTTCCCAACTCTTAAACAGTACTTTCAATTTTTTCACATTTTTTTATGCCACTGATTAATCATTTATTTATTTATTGTATTTTCTTTCCCAAAATGAGGAAAAGAGAGGGAAGTTATTCAATTAGAGTTACATAGCTCGTTATTATATTACTAGCGGCACTTAATATCACGGGAGGCAATTTTCCTCCGACATATGGGCGTCGGTCCGCCGGATGGCATCCGCTCTCCAGACTCGTTGATGATCGAGCAAACGTAGACGAGGGGTTTCGCATGGTTTGTGTAACGCATAAAGAGGTTCTATTTTAGTTGGGGTAGACGCCGCTAATCGCAAGATGTTAAGTCGGCGAACGCTGCAGAGAAGAGCAGAGTAAAGCGTCCTACACGTGGTTTACTAGAGTTAATAATCTTAACAACGTTGCTACAACCTTCCCGAGTAACTCCGACTCGAGTTGTAAGTTGCAGGGCGGTAAAAATTAATTACACGAGAAAAGGTTACGGAAGGAAAATAAAACAATTTTCGTACAAGTTGCCAACACCGTAACGAACGGTTTTTTTTTTTTTTTCTTTTTTTTAACCATTCGCAGAAAAGTATCATGGCTCTGAGTGAAGCATGTAACAACGAGATAATATTAAAACGACTCACGTACCGCCGTTGATACGACGACGACGATGTTATTTGTTTCCCTCTAGGGTGACCTATAGGTAGGGCTCTCTAGTGGCTGTACAACAAGTCGGGAATTTCTTTCAATGGACTCTAGCGAGTTTCATTCCGTTTCGTAGAAGAGTAAGAATAACACTGGAATAACATCGGGAAAATTCTCGTTCCAAGTCCTAGGAGGGTCAACTTTGTTCCACAACGGCGGCCTCTAAGCTGACTCTTGTACCTATAGCAACCAATCTACCCAACTTCCCGTCTACTTACCTACCTTTCTACCCACCTACTACTCGGCGCTAATCCCAGGTGTAAATATTACGCCAGAGCTGACGTCGAGGAGAAGCTTCCAGAGCTTTCGGCATATTCGGTCAGTAGAGCGTCTTGACTTTCCGCGACTTGAGAGGAGGCGCAGCGTCAAGGGAGGAAAATCTTTCCATTGCTCTGGAATTCCAGCAGCAAACTCGACTCGAAATTTATACATAACAATGAAACGTTACAGCGAAAGTTGATAACTAGTGAAACGTGATGGGATGGTGAAATTGTTCTCATTGATAGTTGCCGCGAGCCCTTATGCGTCAATTCTTTACGTTCCTCGAGACAAATCGTCGTATTTATGCATGTGTAAGGTAGTTAGCGCAACTCCTCCTGAAGGACGACTCTCGTTGTCTGTTATGGAGTTTAGAGTAGTGTCGGCTTTATCGACCGAGCTGAATGGATTTCGTCACGGCGTCATCCCGGCGGTTTCCGCAAGCCCGCTTCAAACGCCCTGGATTCCAGTGACTATATAAGGATGAGGGGGGAGGGCACATATTCCGAGAAATGCGCATCCGCCGTTTGATTTTACCCGGGAAATTTTTGGGTAGAGGAAGTCCGCGAATGGCGAAGAAACGGCAACGAGAATTGGTTATACCTTCGATTTGTCCGAACCCTCCCGCGTCCAATGCCTACTACCCTAAACGGTGGCTACAGTTCAAGTCAACTTTTCAATAAATGTAACCTTCGCACACACTCAAGTAGGTTTATACATATAAATACGAACTGAAATTTAAATCCTCAAATTCTTTTGTTCCCAAGAACACGGAGCGTGAAATTAGCGTCGATTTGCTCTAAACGAAATTCCGCAGGTCCGTACATCCAGAATATCTCGTAATGAGAATTGGTCGGCGAAAAAAGCGCTCGAACCCAGCGTTGAAAAAAGCGGTAAAACCTAGTTGGCCACTCGCTAAAACCGGCGGGGAGCCATCCGGCCGAAAGGTGGGTCGTTAGTCATCCGGCAAAACGTGGAACGCCTGTTGCTACTGGCACATCAACCGAAGAGGAAAAGCATAGTCGAGAGCTGGGATTCGCAGCAGTTTCGGGGTCGCCACTCGAACGTCGACGGGAGCCAAAAACCGCCTCTCTCAAAGAAGAAGAGGAACAAGAAGAAGAAGAAGATGAAGAAATGGTATGAATTTTTATTTTTACGTAGCTTTTTTTTTTTTTTTTATTTTGTCCACCACATGGAAAGAAGACGAGACGTTGTATATTTAGTTAAGGTCGTGTTCAGGGTGCGACAGCTTGACGGTGGCTAACGACAGCTGTGACGCCCGTCAGAAACGCCCATCAAATATTGACGAGACCGAAAAACCCACGCGTCTTATACGCCTGACTAAAATACGTATCTTACGCCTTTTTCCCTCATCCATGGCACGATCGCGTTTCTAATTTACCCCAATGCGTCGATGAATTTCGACCGTTTGTACCATTTCATCGGATGTGCGATTCTTGTGGGTAATTTACATGATTTTCGTCATGTCGATTAACCTAATTTCTTAGTACGGTTAATAAACTCGCAGTTGTTTCATACCGCTAAAATATTGGGCACATTTTTCATCGTACATATATACTGATAATACATCGTGCGGAATGATGGATAGAGTGGCTCAAGCACTGAATGACTAGAAAATACTTTAATTCACTGGGGAGTATTCAAGAGATTATGAAATAAAATTCTACCTTCCAACGTTCATTTCTCGGGGGACAAAACTTTCTCCAAGAGATTATGAGACGGTTTTATGAAAGAGAAAAAAGGGTGGGCGAAAAAAGGAGAAGAGAAAATAAAAACTAGAAACCTCGCATGCGATTCATTAACGGAATATTAAGGCATTCGCACGACACAAACAACTTTTGCGACATTTTTCATACGATATCATTAAAAAAGCGTGGGTTCGATGAATATTTAATCGAAGTGACAAAAATTGAGAACAAACTCTGAT
The DNA here is from genome assembly GCF_021155785.1 of Neodiprion fabricii. Classification (NCBI taxonomy): domain Eukaryota; kingdom Metazoa; phylum Arthropoda; class Insecta; order Hymenoptera; family Diprionidae; genus Neodiprion; species Neodiprion fabricii. The sequence goes on from NC_060240.1 coordinate 32,653,931, forward strand.
TGTCAACATTTCGTTCCGAGTACGGTGAACGGATTAGGTATAACTATGGATTTACCCGATGCGAGCTTTCGCCCTCGTATAATAATCAATAGAATACACATGCATACATATATTTTTTATTGTAGTTTCAAAACGTGTGCCACCGAAAGGCTATCAAGTTTTTAATTGAAAAATTATCGGGAAGATTTCGCGCAATTCGAAACAAAAAGAAACCGGTTAAGCAAGAATGAAAATTCTTTACGAAATTCTCGAATCTATCGAATTATTCGGATCAGGCTTATAAACAAATCATCGTCAGCTCAATACATACCAAAGAATATTATTTTGCTTCGGCACACGACCGTCCGTTTTTTCTCGCTTCTGTTTACATATGTATACATATAATACATGTATACATGTGCAAAAGAAAAAAAAAAATAAAGAAAAATTTCTAGTAAACAGGTACAAACGTATTATTTAAATATAAAATTACGCCCATTAAAATTTGAGCATTTAATATTGACATTAAGAGATTGCGCATCGCACTTTTCTATTTTCCATAAGAATAACACGGGAAAAATGGTTTTTGCTCTTTATGATTTTTATAACTATCTAACGATGCGTCGTACACAAAATGCGCAGAAATATTTTCGTAGGGAATCGGACGCTCTACAAAGAAGGGTCTGTTATCATTTTATGATAAATCTACTCTTTCAAAAGTTATTTAAGGTCAAAGGTCAACAAAGGACCTTAATGTTAATATTTTTATACCTAAACAAAACTTTTGATCCTGTTTCCGAGAATTTTTTTTGGCATATCCTAATATATGTATATATGTATATGTATTTTGTGCGTGTTTGTGTGTATTAAATATGCACATATTTTGAGAAAGTCTTTCATTTGACCTAAACAAACTTTTCAGGGAACGTGCGACGGTGGAAAATTGCAAATGATTTTTTTTTTTTGCCGAAACAGCATAATACACAAAATGTCGCGGAAGTAGAAAATTCAACGGTTATAACTCAGCTCGCGCGGCAAAGGTATATTAGAGTATTATAAGCAGGAGGATCGAGGGGCGGAGACACGCGTCGCTCTTCGAAACGCGTAAATCAGGGAATGGAATGGGCCGATCGTTCGAGCGGCTTATCGATCGAAAAAAAGAATCCGGTAAGGTCGAGAAGCCGACACAGCGCGTATACGCGTACGATACGTACGATACGTACGATACGTACCTAACCTACATACGTACAGGCGGGAGTAAAAAACAAATACGCTCGACTCTCGGCTTATCTCATAAAATCGAAGACGTTTCTTACGCCGGCGAAGCAATAAGAAGGGCGGAAAATGGTAAGATTGGAAAAAGAGAATCCAACTGCAGACACATAAACATAAATAATCGAGCACTCGCTCACCTTTTTCAGATCCTTATTCGCGTCGGCGTCCTCCGCCTTTCGCTTCTCCGTAAGTTTCGGCGCAGCTGTCGTTATCACGGGCTCTCTCAGGGGCTTCAAGTCAACCTGGAACACGAAAATATCGAGTTTTGTTATAAGGGCGGAAATCAGGGAGGATCGCACGCAAAGGAGGGGGAGAAAATTGTACGGAACCTCAGCTCCGCAGGGCGTGATGGGCGTGAAGGGTGCGAAGGGTTAGGGATGCAGGTTCGCGTGTCTGTCTTTTATACCTGCCGACGCGATGCGATGCGATCCGATGCGCGGGCCAGATTACGGCACGTATTTCTGAGCCCGGCGATGCATCAACACTGGAATCACTCGGGAATCAAGTCTTGGTCACCGCCAGGCGCTAAATCTAGCCTTCGGGTTTATTTCCCCCCACAGGTGGCAAGGGTTGCCCTGACAACCTCCTTATACCCGCAATGCAGTGCTCAACCATCCGATGCACGGTTCAACCTGGTATGCGTGATTATTCGTTTGCTCGAAGCTCGCCTCGAGTATTCGAAATTGGGATGAAATAGGGCACGAGGATCGTACGGGCGGTCACTTTTCGAGTTTGCGGATAATTATGCCCAACTCAAGAATTGGTCGGCGGTTCGTTTGAATTACCGTAGAACGCAACGGCGGCGCACTTCAGCGCACAATACTTTGTTACCGATCCGTTGCAATTACGACATTTTTAGAGGTATAAAATATATGTATATACCGTTAAATTTCGAGAAATCTGTTCTACGATTATTGCGTCCAATGAGGATAGGAGATAAGATTGAAAGGAGAAGAATTCGTGACTGAGTACGTGTTAATCGAGAGACTCGAGACGGTATTATAAAATAATTTAATTCTAGAGAATATCTATCTGTGCCTAGGTACATGTGATATTCGTTTCAATTCTGGGATGACTACAAATTTCTCCATTATCGTGATATAATTAAATAAATGCGTTACGTTGCGTGAGATAATTAAATTGCCTCTGTAATTTAAATCACGGTGAAAGGAGAGAAGAAATATGAAGAATGGATCGAGTTAAGTAGAATTGATGGTTCCCTCGGAAGGCAAGATTAGAAGTTAGAATACGTGAGTGTGGCAAAAATGAGACGAAATAAGGGGGTTAGAAGAACCGGAGATAGCGAAGAGAGAGAGAGAGGTGTATATATAGATAGATAGATAGATAGATAGATAGACAGATAGATAGAGAGAGAGAGAAGGGGAGAGCGAGGGAGATAGCGAGAGAGAAACGAACTGCGCTGGAAAGGCGCGAAGTGATTAGGCACAGCAACTTATTGTTAGTTGGACTAAGAAAGTCCGAGGCTCGAGGTAAGAGTAGTGTAGCAGCTCAGCGGATACATGGATAGCAGGGGTGGAATTTCGGTGGCGGTAGATATAAACCATCTGGCGAACTTTTGGGCTAGATGTGAAATGCAGTGATTCATAGGGAATTAAAGCCCGCGGAGCGAAGAGAGAAAGGCGCGAACGGAGAACGAACGTCGTCAGCTCGGGTGCAAATAATAGCCGAGAAATCATCATAATTCACTGCGTGGAACGAACGAAGGAACGATGGAACGAAGGAACGAACGAACCCTGGAGGAACGGGGGAGGATATCGTGCCGGGAGGCGGCGGCACCAACCTTCCCTCGCTTCCATCCCTTCAACCCATTCAACCCCATCCCCTAAGCCCCGAGCAGTGCGTTGCGTGCCACGGATGCTAAATTGTTATTAATTTGTTAATCGTTATTAAATGTAACACTGGGTACGACGGAAATGGAATTTATGCATCTGCTAATTGCGGACAAAATGCAATTACTAATCACTGAATTGAACATCTTCTATATTTACACCACGTGCGCGCCACACTGTTCGCGGATTTATTAAACAGTTCGTCTACCATTAATTATAACCTCGTAACAAATTTACTCACGATCAGGATCAGAGATTATTACATCCAACTTGCGCAGCAGTTTTTCAGTCACTGCTCAAGTACGGTTATATCTATTTTCTCTGCAATGTTTCTCAAAAACAGAGAAGAAAAAATTCTACGACACGTCTGTCGGATAAGTAAAACCGATCGATTAGACGAAATGTAATTATACTCTTTTAGTTTTAACTTAAGTAATTAGCCCTTCCTCAATAAGAACGAACGTTTAAAATCCAATCAATCTTTCGAGTGTGTCGTACTCAGGAACCGGGTTGTTGGGAAAAATGTTTTCGAGATATAAAGAGTTCGCGAGGCTTGTCGAAGAAGGAGAGGATTACCATTTCAGCGTGGGATGATCTGAATATAAAACTCGATTGTCTGTTGCGCGTCGCAATTTCGGGTGAGAATGAAACCCCTGATTGTGGGGATTATAAGTGTACGTATCGACTCGGCGGTTAGTTTGATTTATTGTCAGAAGGAAGTATTATTGTAGGTGTACGTACCTAAATACAACGCACAATGCGAGATAATCTACGTCGAGTGTCGACGTCGAAGACGGTCCGAGAGTCTAGCTAACGCAATCACGCGACTGCGGGTTAGGGCTATTGTCTGGATTCGTGGATGGTGAAGGAGGAATCGATAGGGCGTGAATGAGGAATGAAAATCGCGTGAAAAAGAAGATAAACATGCGACCCCGAACATTTCATATCCGCCAATTTCCTACTCGTAATCGTCTGAGAACACAACGCCGCTGCGCTTCACGCATATCTGTTCTCTACGTCTATGTTATATACACACGCACGCATGCATATTATACATATATATATATATATATATATATTTGGTTCTTTGCATTACGCCGAGCGCCGATCTATTTTTGCGCAAATTGGTAGGTAGATCGGTTTCATTTCCGACGGACGTGATATTACACGTAATTAAACATGAAAACTAACGACCTGTATAATAACACAACCGTTGCCCGGTTGTAATGAGAATTATAATAACGGCATCGGTTTAACATACGTGCTGACGTTATACATATCGTCGTGCAAAAGTGAAAAGTCAACTTTGTAATACGGGTTCGATTAAAATTCTCGTCAAAAATTGTTTTAATCACGGAAAGTATCGCGGATCGCGTGTCGCAGGTGTATTTATTCGTCAATCAAGCCCGACGCAGGCCAAACACCAAACTTTTCTGTCCACTTTTAATTAATATACTTGCCTGAAATTTCAATTTTTTTTTTTGTTGGTATATATATATAGGTAGGAATATAGGCGTGTAAAATTTCACATGAAACATATGTGTAACCTCAGTCAAATTCACAATCGAACGTGTAGAATAAAGTATGCTGTGTTTCCAAGGTCAGGTATAATAAAATGTCTGTCAAAATTTTGCAGGGCTGCAATAAAAACAGAAAAAAGAAGAAGAAAGGAAGAAAGTGTTACGGTACTTTTTTTTATATACGTACATATATATATATATATATATATATATATATATATATATATATATATATATATATATATATATATATATATATATATATATATATATATATATATATATATATATATATATATATATATATATATATATATATATATAATATCTAGCTGTATGGAAATAATTGGTTGTTCAATTTGGTATTTTCCGCAACTCATTAAGTGCGCCGAAAGGGTGGGAAATCCTTAATTTTGCCCATCGAGGAAAATGGGTGTGATAAAAATTTTATTCATGTAATTACAGCGATCGAGGTCTGGTTGAATTGAGCCCGCGAAACAGTCGGTGAAATATCATTACCAATACAGATACAGAAATCCCACGAGTATAATTTAATATCGGAGGAATAAAATCGTCTTTTTCACTTACAATTAAATACGCTGCACGTTTCCTTAACCGCTAGCCGGCCATTGAGACAAGGTAGTGGAAATCGTTCAAAGTGGTCGTTAGTTCGGGGTTAGAGGTACAAGGGATAATATAATTTTCGGCGTTATCCGGGTATAATATACGTAAAAGTGGCGGTGAGGTAAGGAGGAGAATTCCATAAGGTCGAAAACGTTGGAGCTGTGGGATAGTCGAAGGGGAGAAGATTTTCTTAATTCTTGCACGAAACCCGGTCGTTAAAACTATATAACCATCGGCTTGCGGGACGCAAAGGGGTGAGGGTAGGAGGGCGGGGGCATGGAAAACTATCGCAGCTATGTAAGCTGATAAAGTTCCGACCGTCCTGCAGGGAGGCATAATGGCGGGTAGGGGGCCCGTTTCACTTTTACGAGTAATTTGTTCCCGCGGCCGTCGCTCGCCTAACCGTTACCCGCCGCTTAACAAACTCTCTCGGATGGATCCGCCTCTCTATTGCCCTGGATATTAACTTTGATGGCTAGATGAGGTGGGCTTGCATACGAACGCGTAGATGGTCTCCCTTTTTTCCCAACCCATCCGCCACCGCGTCACCCTGCAGATGCTAACTTTTGCTCGGAAACTTATCGCGGATAAAATGCAGAGCACGACGAAATAAGGAACGTTATCGAAAAGTGCGCAAGTATTGTGTATAATTACCAGAGTAATTACTTGACTCGAAAGATTTTTGTACGAGTCAGAAACGCCCCGCGACATTTTCCACCCTGCGGGGTATAAAACTGCGACCTCATTTGTCACTCACTACAGACTCAACGCCGCGTCGTCGTCGTATTCGATCGAAATTGGGACAAGGTGGTTTTCTTACGGTGAAACGGATGGCCTATAATTCGTACGGTGAGCCGCTGCAGAGGCACGTTTTTTGGTGAAAGACTCCGGAGCTTGGGGGCGGGTGTGACAAATTGACCGCCGCCTGCACGGGGCGTGATCGAATCTACGTGTGAAGTGAATTTCCCGTCAAAGTAGCGCCTCGAATACGCAAGGTGAAGGTTATACCACGGGAATTCGTCAACGGTTAATTCCTTAAAGAAGAAAAAAAAAAAAAAAAATCATGCAGGGACGAACTCGGAATAATTTCTGACACAACGCGGTCAACTTGTAGGTTGAGGAAAAGTTTCCGCGGTCTAAAACCAGTTTGTTACGAGTATACCGGGGGCTCCCCTCATTACCTAATGGGCACGAACGCGCCTCGGCGTAGCGTCATTCGGTCGAGTAAACAATCAAAGAGATTTCGCAGTCGGAATGAAAGAAGAAGAAAAGAAATGCGGGGGGGGGGCGGGGGGCGGGGGTGAAAAACCGCCGACGTGAATTCGCGGTGTTGCAGTCTCGAGATACTCTTCCAGCGGACGACGACGACGCCGCGACGAAACGTCGAAAAAGAAGCCGCGCAGGCACAACGCCTGTAGGTACTAAAAGCGCGGGTCGTTTGCCGTTGGTTTCGGTTGTTACATTGAAACGTTAAAGTATGCAGCGAGGAATACATATACATACATACATACATACATACATATATATATATACATATATGGCACGCTAGGCTTTGCGAACAGTGCGCGGACGGCCGCTCGTGCAGGGAGATAAAAGTAAAAAGTAACAACGTCGAGGGGGAAAGAAAGGTGGGATGGCTCTACGTTAAACCTTGTACGGTTAAACGTCGTCGGGTCCCGCGTTTCAAGTATTTATATAAATTTATAATATATTTATCGCAGTCACGGTAACGGAGTTGATGAATTCTTAAGCCGAGCCGAGCCGGTCGCCTGCTGCCTCTGTGCCGGTGCGCAACGACGAGACGCGACCTTTTTCAACCCCCCTCCCCCTCCCAAGTTGGCTAGAAACGCCGGAAAAATTTCCCACCCCATCCGCGCCATTTCAAAAGGTGTATTTAAACACGGAATGTATTTCAGGGCGAAAGTGCATCTGAATAAAATCTGAATACCGTGCGGTTAACGGTACCTACTTCAATTAATGCCACGTTTAACGAAAATTTTTACCTTCATATTTCGCAACGTTAGGTTATAATGGTGGAGGTATACATTCCGCGAAGACGAGGGCGCGTCCCCTTCGAATCGAATTACATTCGCAATCAGATCTTCCTCCTCCAATTAATACTCAATATACCCATAGCGCAGCTCGTGACGAAAATTAAAACAAAACGAATGCAATATATCTGGCTTAGCCAATTTAATCCCAAATTCAAATTACAGGACAAAAATTATCCTACTTTCCAGTTCTCTGACCCTTTTCCCCCTTTTGTACTATATGATACAGACAAAAACGATTGAACATTACTTGATTAAATTTGAATGAAAAAAAAATTGATTACGTATTCACGTTTTTCTCTCATCGCAATCATTATCTCCTTTTTTTTTTTTTTTGTTTCAATTAAATTGCCGCGAATTTACGTGAGCAAAATCAAGTGCCGCGTTTTCTTTGCGCTCCCCTCGATAATCCTCGCATAACCTCCGCGCACTTGGAAATTGTTGAAAATTCCGGCCGTGGTTACACGCAATGCAGAAAATAAACGAACAGTCTTATCGCCAAGTAGTAAGGGTCGGTCGACGCTCGGACGGCGAGTAAGTGGTAACGGCGCACATGGTCGGCCAATGCGATCCTGCGTAAGTAGTAACGCGGCGGTCGGGTCGGCCGGGAAAGAAGAAATTCGCTGCAGATACGAAGATACGATAAAGCGGGGGGGATTTATTTTAGTCGAGGTGGGGGTTTGACGAGGGCCGCGAGGGCGACATGAAAAACGGTGGAAAATAATACCGTCTTATTTATGCGTTTGTTTATTTATTGCCACCGAAAGCTGTAATATGCACGGGAATAAAAATACTGCACATGAGAATAAGTTTTCGGAGATTCTAGATATTCTCGTCATGCTCGAGTTTTATTTGTTATCCGTAATATTTTTTTCTCTTTATTCCCTTGTAGGTACACATATATATAGTTTTATCTCCAATCCGATGTCCGCAAATACCGAGGACCGGGATTACGGGAACTGCACGCTGGGGGCTCGACGTGGATTGCTCAAAGCTCGTCAAGATCCTACAGGTTTGTCGGATCAAACTTTATGTCTAACAAAATAAGATAAAATACAAACAAATTTTCACATTTATGTTTCGTAGAAAGCAGGTACAGTGGAATAAACGCGGAGTCAAGAAACTACACCGATCTACTTTAAGGATTTAAAGATAACGAGTTACATATCCCAGTATTGAATAATATTTTGAAATTGTAAGTGAATTGATATCAGAATAAATTTGCTTGCGCGTACATATTCTGAAATTAGTTGGTTGAGTCGACGATTTGTAAGAGAGAAAAAAAAATCACGTCGCGTGACTCGAGAGTCGTTTATAGTTTGCGGCAGAGGCGGAGAAGATAAAATAAAAGGGTAAAGATATGAAGGAAGAATCGTGAAAAAACTAATAACTTGTAACGACGGTTATCTACGCGATCGTGTCATCCGTACATTATACACCTCGAGTCATTCGGGAAGCGTGTAAATACGATACCTAATGAGGTAGCCGGTCTGACAGGATGGTTGGAAGTATACCGCGAGTCACGAAGCAGATAGCGGCTACGTCTTGGAGGATCATCGTTTGAGCGGAGCGTCGTAGCTAAGGGAACTTCGAATACGACCCGAGAGCCATTCGACCCTAAGGGTTAATTAACAACGATCGATAATCTGGTCACCGGGCGACCAACTCGTTCAATTTGTCCCCCAACGAATTGGAGCTTATCTCTCACTCGCCCTCTCTCGCTCTCTCTCTCTTCTTCTCCCCCCCCCCCCCCCTTACTCTCCCGGTTCAATTTCATTTCCTCTTTGTTTATCCGTTGGTCAGATATTCGAGCAATTCGTCAGCCGGCCTTGACGAAATACACAAAAGCTCAAAGAAACGCTGATGCGAAAAATCAAGTAAGACAAAACGTTCAGACGTATAAAATAAACGAATCCAGGTCTAATTCATGCACCGTACTTGTAACCAAACCGCTTTACACAAAGTTGTACGATTCTTCATTCCCCTTCCCCTTCCCCGGAGGGAATTTGGTTCCGTGATAATTTTATTATTAATTGATAACCGCGAGTCGATCGTATTCCCGCGGGTTCTTCTCCTTGGTTAACTATTCATTGGTTGTCACGTGAGTTTAATATCCTTCCTGCTGTGCGCGCGGGGCGGGGGGGGGGAGAGGGTGCGGTTTATAAAGAATGTATATCCCTCGCAAGCGTCGGCGGCGGAACGAGCTCGGTTCGGTTTATCCGCTTTGCCTCGGATCTTTAGCCTTGTTAAAGGAGTAAAACTAATCAAAGCCTGAAGTTTGGCGGACATTCTTCACCGGCTTTCGCGAAACTTATTAACTCGGCGCACGGCGCAGCCTCGCCACCACATGCATGGCTCAACGTACCTGTACGTATACCTACCTAAACGGGTACTCTGACTCGGCTCATGAATTTATGTGCCTACATATACCTTACATGCGCACCCTGCAAAGATTGGCTGTGCGGATTACGAGGTGTTTGTGCCTCGCTGCTTTTTCCAAAAGCGCGAAAACCCCCCTCGCCGCCGCTTTATACGCACGTTCGGGGTTTTCTACGCGCACGCACACGCGAGTTGGCCACCTTTCCTTGCAGGCAGCTATCGTTATTCAGGGGATACACCGAGGCATAAAACGGGCCGACCCCCAGGGGCGTCGCAGACTCGGAAAGTCGCGAGGTCCGGAGCCCGATCTGAAAATCCGGTTTTCGAACGCCCTCCGAACGAAAAAGCCCATGAAAAATGCATGCGAGTCGAAGGGAAGAAGCTTCGCTCCACTTGTCTACCTCCGCTGCTTTTATACCTTCGGGTGGTTTTCGGAGAGGTGAAAAATTCGCACGCATTACGCCCAAGTATAGAATATAACGATAAATTACATATTCGTTGGGAAAGGAAACGTATTCGAAAACTTGTCCGACTCGACTGTGAATTTTTTGGAAAAATCGTATTATTTCGCAAGCTTTACAGGAAATAGTCTGAAATTGGATAAACGATGTTCAAGGCGAAACGTGTTAATGTTTTTCCGGAAACTCCGCAACTCGGACAAAGTCATTCGATGTTTCGTTACAATAACCGTCGACCTCGTAAAATATTCAAAGAAACTTAAACCTCAGCTGAGCGAGACAAATTCACCGAAAGGCAATTACGAGGTGCATGCAACTCACCTTAGTTATATCGTCTAGATCTCAGCTTCTATAATATATCCACGTTACGGAATCCACTTCGGCGCTGGGGCATTAATTAAAATTTTTATTGATATAAAACTGGTATGGTTTATACGGCCTCACGCGATCCTCGGCTTTTTAAACTCCCTTAAAACGTCCGACCATCGTGAGAAGGGGATAACGGTGGTAGTTTTTAGCCAGCGGCGATTAGCATTTCAATTACCTTGCGGAGGAGGGAAGGAAAAGAAATGTGAAAAAATAAGAGAAAAGAAGTATATAGACGGGTAAAATAAAAAAGCTTGCCCTTCTTTTTTGCATCACTGGACAGACACGAACCGCGGGTGTTTTCTTTTTTTTTCAGCGTTTCAAATGCGTTTCGGTTGTGCAACGGTGCAAAAACTTGGTTCAGGAAGACTTGCTCAGAGTTTTTGATGCTTTCGAATTTCAAATCCATTCGATCAATTGTTCCGTAACAGCGTGAACGATTTCAAACCGATTGAAATAACGACACGGAAAAGACACTTTTACGAGTCAAGTTATCACACGTAATATAATTTCAAACTAATTTCATCCATGTTTCATTCGAATCGTCGAAAACAGTGACAGTGCAAACAACCTAAGACCACCAAAACCAAGTTCCTCCGCATGCTCGCACAGCGTTTCGCCTGATTTCACCGCCAGAGCAAGACGATAAAAATTTCATGAAAAATTGTGGAAGTTGGAATATCAGAAAGAAAAAGAAAAAAAAAAAAAAATGAACTTTGGACGTTCTTTTCGTTGGTAAGATATTTCGATTAGAGTTGCAAAATTTCCCTCGCCCTCGGAGCTGCGGCGGCCCAAAGGGCTGGGAAAAGTTTGCCGGTATAAATGCGGCACTGGCACCTCGCGTGCCATAGTGTGCTACCTGCATGACATGGGCGGCGGGCTTCAGCCTCCGCACCCCCCGCTAATTTTGATCCCGTTACCCCCGGGCCGTACCAGGAGCGCGGTGGCGCATTAATTAGCGTCGCGACGCTACGCCCCTCCGGCCCACTTTTCGCGGTGAGAGATTTAGAGAATAGAAAGAGGAGCGGCGGAAAGGATGGTGGGGCGCGGCGGGGTGAGGGGAGAAGGGAAGAGGGAAAACCGGAAGGAGAAGCACACCCCATAAACATCCTTAGGAGCGTCCCTCGGGCTCTTTGAAGATCTTTAGGGACGCGCCGATGAAACTGAAAGGATGTGTTACGGCTACACCGTCTCTCCTTTCTATCCCCCTTTTCCCGGTATCTATCCACCCTTTCAGGAGGCAGTGATTCTCAGAACGAACAAACCCCGAACGTGTCGGCTTATCAAGCTGCTATTAAAAGTTGGATTCCATTATTTTCCTCTTTTTTTTTGTTATTCATTTTTTGTCCAACGGATCCGCATTCCTGAATATCAATCGTACGATTGTATGAGAAGAAAAAGAGAGACTCCGAGTCGGTTGAAGCATGCACACTCCGTATTTTCTTTCCTTTTTTTTCACACAACCAAAGCTAAAACTACAAGTTTTCAGTAAAGATAAATTCCAGCCTCGGAGTTAGGTTCGCTAAATTATTCATCGAAATTCGCTGCCTCCTCGCCGTATTGAAGGAGAGAAATAACGATTACAAATGACGGAGAAAGGTTCCAGGACCCAAACAAGAACCGGCTTTGATAAATGATGAACCGGCTAGAGCTGTCAATCTAATCGTGATTTTACTTACTTCTCGTTTTTTCATTCGAGAAAAGGGACGGTAAGTTTTTGGCATTATTTTTCGGTTAAATATTTCCACGACGACGAGTAAAACAACGGCTCGACTAATCGATCAAAAATGTCAATCGTACAAAAAGGCACGTACTAACTTTCATATTATTATACAAGGAATTCTCCCCTGCAGCGTAGAACTCTGTAACAAAAATATAACATGCCGCACTCTCTCTCTGATATTGGATACGATTTCGATATAAACTTAGAAACTGTATTACGAAGAATTGCAGAAATTGTGTGGTTAATATGTATGAAAGAAAAACCGAACGTGTAAAAGAATAACGAATAAAATGATCAAGCGCGTAAAGTACGGTAACAGATAATATATGACACTCCTTAAAATTTGTCATATTGAATACTTGCAACGATGCATCTTTGTACTTGAAATTCATTACGCTGTGAACCCAGCATCAACAAACTACGATTTTGTAAATTCAACTTCTCTTCAGCTTTTCCAATAGTGCAAAATATTAACTCATGTTTCATCGTTTCGATACGTTAACGTCACCGACTTCAACCACGTCAAAATTTCATATCGAAATGAGAATGATCTTCGGAACACGGGACAGAAGGCGCAGCAAATATTCGAAGGAAAGTCCGCGCATCAAGAAGCATTTCGGCGTGCGAAATTGCAGCGCCAAGTTCGACGTCCGCGTTTTCCGAAGTCTGGATGTTTTCGCCGTGGGCGCAGACGGTCACCCTGAGAGGTTCCCGACCTTGGCGGGCTAGACGCACCGCCGCCCACCACTTTCCTCGCGCTCTCTCCTCCGCCACGGCATCCTTGTTTCACAAGCCCAATTTTCCATCCCCGACGCCCACGATCTCGGGGTAAACTTCGCCCCGAAACCCCCGAGAGCAACAGGACCGTGTATCGACCCTCCCTCTCTCCAAGGGTATGGAATGTAGGGTTAGGGAGGTCCCAAAGGAGCGCGATACGAAAGATTGGGTCGCGGAACCGGACGATGCAAAGGCTCGTCGTCGAATCTTCTTCGATTTCCGAAAAGGGTAGAATTAATCAGCTCGAGAGGCCGAGGCGCTGTTGAAAATTTCACGTTTTACATATCGCGCATTTTCCTTTTCCGTCTCGAGTCCTTTTCGCATCATTCTGCGGATGAGTTTTTCTCGAGTATTTGGATAACTGGTACATAATATATTAGATATTCATGATTTTCTATAAACTCGTAGAAACTATTTAATTGAATTCGTTCGTGACGGATCAATCTTTTTTTTTTTTGTTACTAGTCCTGAACGAAAATAAATTTCAGAAGTGGTATCTGGTGTACCAAGAATGCATTTTTATTCTAATCTATGGAAACAATTTTTACCGTTATCAGCAGATAAGATTGAGATCATTTTTTCTTTCTCCAAAGTAATCAATCATTCAATAGGTAACATATGCGAACAGATTATTATTCTCGATTCTTGTACAGAGGTTCAGAAAAAATGTACGATATCAAGTGTGCCGTCAAACTTTGAGATGCTGTCATTTATGGAATGAGCAATCAATCAACCCATGGTCGCAATTTCTTTCGACGAGAAATATTACTGATCCGTATCAAGCACCTACTTTACTTACTTTAATCTTATCGTCCGCGTTTTAATTGTGCCGTTCAATAATTTCACGAGCATTGTTGGTTCCTCTTGATCTCCTCTTCACATCGTACACTACATACCAACGTCCGACGACGTATTGTAAACGTATAAACTAGGAGCGAACAAGTGACTTGACTGCAATTTTTACTTTGGTATACATCGATACCTTTCAAACGCGTAAAGTGGGATTTTCGATGCACGTACGTTATTTTCGCGAATCTCAGGAAAGCATTTCAAAAATTGACTGCGGGCCAAAGCGTATATGAAAAGTGTACCGCACGTCGGACGTACGTACCTTGATGAATAGATAATTTTGAACGTGATTTAGAACACCCGACGCGGATGGATTAGCGCAGGGTAGCCAACGGACAGTGACACGCGCCAAAAACCTCAGTTTCATCACGTACATATTTAAGCTCAGGTTGTTTCAAGACGAGGATCACTTGGGTGACCTGCAGGACCCTGCGGGACCCGATCCTCGCCCCTGGCTAAGCTAAATATTATACATACATATACAGTTTGGAGTTGGGCTTTTGCCTAGATATACGTCCAGCGTGCGGTATAAGTCCGGGGTTAAATAAACAGTAGCCCTGAAACCCCCGCGCGGTTTTATATACCGGGAAATAAACACCGCGCGCTGTATAAAAAATTGAAAAAAATGTCTGGTACCCACCGACTCTTTTTTTTTATATTATAGGTGAAAAAGCAGCGCCGCCTATAAACGGGTGAGTTATAACGGTTAATCCCTATCGGCCGATACTCCGATACACCAGAAATACGGGGTCGAACCACCGATAAACACCTGCTGCAGTTCCGGGCGGAGATGCGTTTATTTATCGCGGTCCAGAAATGATCGAATCGATGTCCCGATTTTCATATTCAACTGGTCGTTTCTCCGGCATAAAATTTTCAAAATTCCGTACACACGTTTCGTTTTATTTCCCCGAAAATTCACCGAGCAAAAGGGACTAAAATTATCCTGGAAAAGTGATTGCCGGAACGCGGCTGAGTTACAAGTACGAACCTAGGACGCGTATCCACGCGACGTGCGATCAAGTGGTTTAATTTTAGAGGAAAATAGGAAAATCTTGCTCGCCCGAGGAGAGAGGATCGTGCACCGTCTGAGAGGTAGATTATACACCTGTCAGTCTGTACGTATAGTCTGGAGAATGTATTCATAGCACGGCTCAAGGGGACAACCGAAGCCGGTTAAAGTCACCGTGGGACCGAGGAGAGTGATGGTGGTTACGGATTTGCGAAATGTCCGAGGGCTACGAAAAATGCAAGTCAGAAGTCGAAGGCATCGAATTATCCTCGTCTCGTGGGTGTTACACGTTGAATTGAAAACTGCTGTTCGATTCGTGACAATTACATTGTCACAAGTAACCTGCGGCAAAAATGCTGAAAAATTGTTATTACAGTACGAAAAAGCTCATCTTTCGCGCGAAATTCAATGATAAACGACTTTATTATACCGATCGGCAATCGCGATCCCGATACCGATATGCGACGCATGCCGTTTTCTCGAATAACCCTGTCGCGGAGAATATTGAATTTTGATAAAAGAAAATTTCGTTCTAAGCGGGGGAGGAAAATGGGAGTAAATAAAAAATATGAAAAAGATCCCTCGCGATCTTCTACGAAAGGGGGAGAGGGGGGGGGGGGGGGGGAAGGAAGAGGTCCCGAGAAATCCGTTGTAAATAAAATTGCGTGGAGGGGCGTCGGGTTAGAGCAGCGGGCGACTATTAAATTGATTAACCGAAAAGCGGAGGTGAGCGAACGCTTACCGCGACAATGTTCAGGATTTATTCCCCGGTTCGGGGGACGGCTATTCATCTCGCTCTACGCGTTAAACGTGCCATCGAACGCCGTGACTTTGGTATCGAGAGGAATCGATGCAGGGACAAAACGATTGGAAATTGCGGGGAACGGCGGTTGCGGATCGGAATGCGAAGGAGCGCACGAGACGTGATTTCCTCGGGTCCCCGACGTCGCCTTATCTCGTCAAGAGGGGGAGGGGGTGGTATTCGATCGCCGGTATGCACGTCGGGTGAAGGAAGACATTGCGCTAAACGCGAGCCTGCAGTTTGTACATATACGAGTAGTTCAGGGACAATCGTGCGAATCGGCTTTGTCCCACATCGACGATCAGACGATATTTTCTATCTCTATTTATCTTCTCTGTGTCTCTCTCTATCTCTCTCTCTCTGCGTCTAATCTCCTAGGAATAACTCCTCGTAACAGTTCTTGTACAAGTCTTCGCTCGAATTAAAACCACTTTATGACCGAGACGAAGTGTGTAGCTGCGAGCCATTTTGTTGGAAAAGAAAAAGTAGAAGAAGAAAAAGAAGAAGTAGAAGAAGCAGAATAAGAAGGAAAGAAAAGAAAAACAAAACCTGAGACGTAGAAGTAATCTCGGGGATCAGTTTGGGATAACTTTGAGAAATGGAGTGAAACAGAGATTCGGTCACGTTGTAATTATTTTCTTCGACGAAACTTATGATTTTTCGGTCAGACTCACGGAGGAGAGTGGAACGCAAAAAAAAAAAAAAAAAATCAATCAATTACGTAGGGCGAATGAAGAATATCCCGCGATACTTTATTTGAGAGTGATTTCGGCTGACCGATGATCCGCAGTTCGTCTTAGAATTAAACGGAATTCGGAAAAATGAAGAGTTACATTTTAACTTTTCTCTCTCTATCAATCTGCCCAACTAAATCCATCTCTTTCTCGATGAAATAATTATAACGTGACAAAATCAGTATTTCACCTCATTCGTCAAAGTGAATTCGTACCCACCGTTTCTCCACTCAAGACAAGGATCTGATAAATAGAACGCCAGTACGAAAGGTGAAGACTTGTGAAAAGGAATATTTTAATGACGTGACGACGCTTAAGCGGAAGGTAAAAATTATACCAATGGTAAGATCTTTAAGCTCTTCCCCCCCTCCCTCTCTAACTCTCTCTCTCTCAGCTTTTCTCTCCTCGTTCGCCGACTAAAAAAAAAAAAAAAAACTCTCAACAATAATTTGGGATTTTTCCAACTGTTTTAATGAGTCGAAAAACTCCCTCGTCGCGGAGTTTAAAAATCTTTTCTCTTTCCTCATTCATAATCGTCCGTCTTCGGAAAGAGAACGAGGACTCGAACCGTCGTTTCGTTAACACCGCCAGGTCAGATATCGTAAACATATAACCCATCGGTTTAACGGATGGAGCAATATCAGAATTAGAAACGAGGTAGGGAGAGAAGGAGAGAGAAAAAGAGAGAGAGAGAACGAGGAGAGCTACAAAGCGAGATACAGGGTGGATGAGGTTGTTTTGGTCAAAGGCCCGGGATGAAATGCAGCGGTGGTTTATAGAGCGGCGCCGCGGCGGCTTGTGCAACAGATGGAATCACCAATAATGGATTTCGCCATTGAGGCAAACGGCGCAGACTGCACGGCTGGTTCGCCAACCCTCCTCCCACGCTTCGAGGGAATTCCCCTGAATCCTGATTGATGATTACACGAGGCTAGTCTGCAGAAGCGTTCCGTCGAGATCGGAACTATACGTATCTACATACGTACGTGGATACGTATGCATATGTATATTATGTACCACAAAGCATAAGTGGCGTTACCGCGAGCGCGGAGAGAGCCTTTCGAAAAGAAAAACCAAGCGCGAGCGGAAAAAGAATATTTTCGTTCGCTGACGCGGGTTCGACTTTCGCACACGTACGTGTATTTCTCTCTCTCTCTCTCTGTTTTTTTTTTTTTCTCCCCATCATTTCTTCACGCAGTCAGCTTCGTTTCAAGCACCCAGTAGACGCGATAGACAGCCACGACCTCCTCCACCTCCTACTACTTTCAGCCTCTACTGCAGTCAAACTGGCGAGAATTGAACTTCAATTATCGGAGATATAATCCAGATAGCAGCGGTACGAAGGGTGGCGACTCGAACGACGCCGACGACGAAGCCGGTGTATTTCCTGCGATCAAGGCCGATAGCAAAGCTATCTTATATCAGTGATCTCAATGTCTGTACGCACCACTTCTCTTTACAGACGTGAAATTATATCGGCGGGATAATATTCGGCTGGCTGGCGGGACTTCTTGTCGTCGCAAGAATGCGGAGAGGGAGGGAGAGATAAAAGGTTTTTAAATTTCGTCTAATTGCGCGAGAATAATGTAGTAAAAGTAAAACGATACGGAGAAAAAGTTTTATACGTATACGCTTTATACTCGTAAAAAAAAAAAATGTAACGCGCGAATAATTCCCACATTTTTGTGACAAAAATGTTTTTTTACATAATATTTACATACGGGGACGAGGTGAATTTAATTTTTCTTTCCTCACGCGTCGGACGGTGAAGTGTGAATAAAAAGAAAAAAAAGATGAAAGTAGACGGACAAATATCGTCGACCGCGTAGCGAAATTTTATTTCATTTTCTTCAATACACGCAGTCAAAAGAATCCCGGCTAACGATAAGTATGTAAATGAAATATAATGTACATGAATATACAATTTGTGTTTTTTTTTCACGCAAAAATATGTGAGAAAAAGTTATTAGCAAGGGTAAGACTTTAGGTTTTCATAATCGTTATAAGTTAAACGTGAAATTTAACCGTCTTACCAGCTATACGAACCTTGACGCACACGCAACGCGCGTTCACTTAACACACTTCTTTTCAATTCGACCCTTTGCATGTGTAAATATAATTTACAACTACAGCTAATTGTAAGAACGTGTATCGCACGCGTTACAGCAACGTGGTCGGGATACAACTGGTTACAGAACCAGTCGGAAGGTGACAGCAGGCGGGAATAACATTATCGACACGATCTGAAGGAACTGAGTTTTCAACAAGTTTAAGAGGACTCAGGGTTGTTTAAAAACGGTTGAATCAACAATTTCGATAAAAATTGGCGCTGTTTCGTCGAAAGAAATGTATTCTCTCGTCTCTGTATATTTATTGATAAAGAGGGTATTTTCGAGCTGTCTCCTTTCCGACAGCTGGTTTACGATAACGTCGATCCGTCAATCAATTTCAGCAAAGTATACAATTACTCCGACTTTCCCACGGGATACAGATGATAAGACGTAATGAAATGAAAAGGCGCAGGCATCGAGTTCCGACGATGAGTAGTCGACTCTTGTAAGCTCCATTCACGAGATATTTCGTCTAATTTTTCACATGTATCGTACCGTTCGTACGGATATTAAATGAATTACGACTACTTGCCGATAAATAACGATAGGAGTATAGTATGGCCATGGGCCAAGGCACAGCGGCATCGCTGGCCGCTGGAGAAGCTCCGGCATGCAGAGCGTATACATTACGCGATATATTTTTATATCCAAAAGTCTAAAAATTCTCTCCTAGCTGTAGCGGCGGTGCGGCTGTGAGGGGCGAGGCAGCCACGTGTCGTCTTAAATTTTAATGTCACGGTCAAAGGTTCGAAGAGTTTAACCCAAAGTGCGAAGGCGGTTTCACGCCTGACCCAGGAGAGGCTGCGTCGCGATCGTCGGAGAGAAGGAAGATCTGGAGGTCGAATTCGGCTAACAGAGCCTCGGCACTCCGCAGATAGTGCAGACGAGGTGTACATACACATACATACACGTATATCTCAGACGTCTCATCTCCTCCCGATCCAGCGCCGCCGCCGCGCCGCGCTATCTCCAAATTGGGTTCAAGCCGCAGCGCCGCCTCCTTGTCATTTTCGCGAGAAGAAGACGAAGACGAAGAAGAGTGGAGAGGAGATGGGGGAAATATCAGGGTGAAAATGGGGAGGGCTAGTCGGGGATGCGGGAGAATTTTTCCCGTTTCCCAGTGCTTAGAGAGCGAGGGATAACCGACAGGCGAATGCAAGGGTCGAGGGATCAGAGTTGGCTAAGCCGACGCGAGGCTCGAATTTAATCCGCGGGAATAACTGACGCATCGAGCGTAGAGCAGCGAGCTCGAGTAAAAGTAAAAATCCCGAGGGAAGCCCGATCGGGCAGAACCCCCAGCAACTGGATTAAGAGTGCGCGACGATGCGCCGAGTGACGAGTCAGCTTACACAATGTGCCTGCCGGCCGATCTGATTTCCAATTTCAACGCGAGTGAGTGCGTTGTCTCGCAGAGCCGATAGTTTTATACATCTCTGTCTCTGTTTTATTATTTTCGCTCAAAGGATGGGAAGAAATCTCTTGGCCGACCGAGGAACGATATCCGCGACTCCAGACTTCCCCAACATCGCTCGGTACGACGCACTCGCGCGCAACCACGTTTACAACCGAACCTACGTACACACATGCATATGTGTATGTACGTATACATGTACCTACGCAGCGAGAAGCTACGAGCCCTCGCCATTTCGGATGACGTAAGATTTCCTCAGGGAATTCCCAGAGACGGAGGCCCTCTATCAATACGAGATTAAGTTGGCAGTAGCGAAGGTATACCTGTGCCCGCGTCGCATATCGCGTACCGTGCTAAAATCACGCCCTTTCACTCTCTCTCTCTCTCTCTCTCTCTCTCTCTCTCTGCCTCCCTCCATCTCTCGCTATCGCAGAAAATAAAGAGAAGGAATAAAATTGGCTCGGTGCTCCGCAGATGTGCAGCGGAGTCTTTTTTAGAAAGTGTGCAATGTGTACGTAGGTACGTATAGACGGCTCGTTAATCGTCTATTTCGCAGTACCCGAATCGTACATGGTCGTTCTTATTTCGAGTTCGTTAACTGTGTAACTCGAAATTTGCACGGTAAGTCGTCGTTAGTTTTGCAATTTTATAAGGACTGTTGTTAAGTGCAACGCCTCGACGCTGTAATGAAATATAAGTATCACAGGTACCGAAGACGTTTTTTCAATGAAAACCACCGAGAAAAGATAATTTATTTATCATTTTTCTATTACTTCTCTGCAGTGTAATTATACCGATGGTTTATTCCGGTGGGACGATATAAAAAATTTCCAATAGTTTAATCATTCGTCCAGAATAATTCGGGTACGATGAGAGGGAGGAAAAAAAAATAATAATAATTCCGTTACGTTGATGTCGTAAAACGTCGATAAACTGTATCCGGTCGTACACATGAAGCGTCCCCCATTTCTCTCTCTCTCTCTCTCTCTCTCTCTTCTCCTCTCTCTTTCGCCCCCTTTCCATCGAGGACAGCGCATTACTAAAGCACGGAAAATCAAAATCAAGATTGAATTGGGTTAGGGTCGCGGTCCCCGATCGGAAGATCGAGGAATGGTGTTGTACGTGTGGGATGTATAGATATATATTATTTAACACCGCGTGTACGTGGTGAGGATTGGGAAATTGGCGTTACGCGAGAGAAGACGGTCGTAACGAAAGAGCGGCGAAGAGTGCCAAAAACCGAGTATACGCACGCACGCGCGCACGAAAAAGTGTAATATTCGTTGAAAGTGAGGAGAGGAGCGAAAGAGATGAAAATAAAGATGAAAAAAAAATAAATAATAAAGTAAAATAAAAAGATATAACGTTCGTAAATAGATTAGCGTAGGTCCCGAAATCGCAACTCGCAACTTTCCGTTACGTCATGCGTGTGGGCAGAGCGACGCTATCCGTGACGTATCGTCAGCGATAATCGAGGCGAACGATCGACTCGCCCCTCGGTGACATAACGTGCATCAGTCCAGGGGATCGACATGCTCGAACGACGAAAATAAGAAAAAGAAGAACACTGACCGCGAGTCTGGATTTATTTAAAGAATTTTTCGACATTGCGTAGGCACCGGTATTATAACCGCGGGTCTGCACGCGGTGCAGACTCACGTCGTGTTGAGTTACGTAAATTACTTGAAAGTTGAGAAATAAGTAATCGACTGCAGGCTTGAGCCAGAAGCAAGCCAGACACTGATTCCGAGTAAAAAAAGACGAAAAAAATAAATAAAAACACATTTTAATAACCCTGCCCGAGGTTTTAACCGTCGCGCAATGATTCAACGGTTATGCGTAATCATTTTCATCGACTGTTTGTTTACCCCTCATCTTCAGGGATCGCAAATACCCAAGTACCAGGACTTTGAAGACTGCAGTCGCGTGCGTGACGCCTCCGTTTAATTGTCGTCGACAATTTAAGCTGATCACCCCGTGAAATTCGCTCCTATATGATATAATTTCAGATATGATAGTGATAATAATAATAATGAATAATTAATGCAACGCGGATCGATTCGCGACGACGACGACGATAAGACGCCGTGCTAACGAATGAGAGAAACCCTCGAGTATTTATAAATTATCCCCGGGTACACCTGTAATACGGACTTGATAATCTGAGGAAGGTTGGTTCTGGGTCGAGCCAAACTCCGTGACTTGGAGCCTTATCGGTAGGTAGTATAAGGTTGGTTGGTTGGTTGGTTGGTAGGTAGGTAGGTAGGTAGGTTGGCTTTTGCTGGTTTATATACGTGTACACTGTACACTAACCATCCACGTGCGGAAAATGGTAGCCAAACAGTAATTAGAACAGCAAACAAGGCTCGTTTAAATGGGTGTAACGATTTCTTGAGCAAATACACAGTCTTCTGCATTTTATACGATACGAACGAAACGTTTGTACCTGCACAATGGTTCTAGGTATAAGGTGATGCGGGTAGGTATATTCACAATGTGATTTTCGAGATAAAACCCGAGGAGTTTTACTGAAAATCGCATCATTTTTCCGACGGTTTAAACTCTGGGCTGTTAAATTTAATCAAATTATTATCAGTCGATCGTAATCGACGAAGATGAAATATTGTAAAAGAAAATGAATAAATGAAAACAGCAAAAGAGAGAGAGAGAGAGAAGAGAAAGGATGAGAAGATTCATTGAAGATAGAAATAGAACACCTGCTGTTTTACTTTAATCTTCTTTTTCTTTGTTTATCCCTCATCGAGTATCCATGAACGAAAACTAATTACTATAAACATACTGAGAGAAAAAAATAATAAGAATAACAATTGGAAATTTGCCAAAACTAACAAGTAAGGTAATATATATCAGAGAACTTTCGAAGGCGAGAAAAGTAATTTTAAAATATTTCGACACGTGAAAACGTGGATATTCCAGAATAAGGATTTCCATGATTCTATATATATACGCATATTCAGAATCGGTAAACCATTCATAGTATTTGTTCGCGCGATTCAAAACTACCGAATCCAAATGTTACCTCGTATAATACTGCAAAAGTTGAATAAAATTCTCGGCAACGACTGCGTGCGATTTTTCATTGACACGGTTATACGAACTTTTGCACTTGACAACTTTAATCCGATGTCCAATTTTGGCAAAAAATTTTCATTCCGTGCACCAAGAGGGGGAAGAAAAGAAATGGAAAAATGAAAAAAGAAACATTTATCGGCAATCCGTTGCACGCGAAGCTTTGCCGCGAAACGATAACGCGACGTCAATACGGTGCGAGTATGTCACGGTCGAGGTGCATCCCGCAGTTCCAACCGTAGTGATTTTTACTGGATGTTGATTTATCGGGTCAAGCTTTGTCGTCGACAAACTTTGGCTTTTTCAATTTTGTACAGTGTGTACATACCGGGATTATTGCCAACCTCAACTACTCGCTTCGGTGTGTGTGTGTGTGTGTGAGAGAGAATTTTGTAGAAATCCAATCCTGCAGAACGGAATATATATAACATTAGACTGTAACGAAAAGCACTTTTGTTATAATTAAATTCTCGAGACGCGAATAGAGGTCCGTTAAAAAACTGATGACTCGTATAAAGATCGTGTAAAGTATAGCCTGTGGTTAAAATCTATCGCACGTTGTATGTATCTATGCTCGGATACATTGCAAAATGAAGAACTAGGCGCCGCCGCCCCCGCAGAAACAACGTAAAAAACTTGCATGTACGGGTGACCGTATACGTACAACGCATGGGGATCGATGCTAGGAAAACTTGAGATACGAGAAAAGTTGCATACAGAAAACAGTCATAAATATACGTAGGTAAAAATCTGCCTCAAGATTATCCGAGTGAATTACGTAATGGCTAAAATACTGCAGTTACACATGCATGTACGTAATGCGAAGATGAACACACTCGCAACGAGTTGCAACGGTGGTCGGTCGCTGGCTCGAGGTACTCCGTTCTTCAAACACATTGCAAACTCGGTATGCCTAACGCATACACAGAAATAGAGAGACACAAGCAAGCCTAGCTACGCTGTCAGTCCGAGGTAGCTGGCAGTCTTCGGATATAGAACGTGCATTAGCCAAATGAAATTGAAAATAGTTTCACGTCAGTCAAACCCCCCCCCCCCCACATTGTACACACGTGTGCCTATCCATCCATTCATCTATCCATCTATCTATCTATTTGTCTATCTATCTTTCTCTCGATCCATCTCTCTTCTGGAATCCAGAATAGAAAGAATAAACGATATAACGCGTTATAGGTATTAAATATTATAGAAACCTCGTTGATCCTCGCCCCTCGTGAAATTAATTATATTGGCTGGGATTCAAGAAATCGGAATCCATCCCGTTATTGTTTATTATATGCGCTACCCGTCCCATCGGGTCGGAAGAATCAAACACTGATTGAATTATACCCTCGCGCTCGTTCGCCTCGTTCTTTTATTCTTTTCTTTTTCTTCCCTTTTCTTCATATTATTTCTTAATTATTTTCATAATCTCGAAATTGTCAAAATTCTTTCGCGATAACGAATGTATAATTAATTACCGAATGTACGACAGATTATGAAACCGGGAATTTCGTTATGATTTTGAAAAATTGGCCACAAAATTCTCCGCCTTCATGTGCGAAGCGAAGCATGGATTCGCATCGGGAATAACTTTGGATACTTTATAGCCTCACGACGATTCTTCGCTTCGCGCGAATTATCGTCCTTTCGTGGCAGCTGTGCAAAATCCAGCCACGTATTAACGACTCGGGGAGACTTAACTACGGGATTCCAGAACTGCGGAGTGAACATACGACGCCTTATACGGAAGCCGACGTCTTACCAAAAGTTGACAAGTGTCGTGTCTGAAACAATCTGTGCAAATATTTGCGTATTTCATGCACGTTTTTTTTGAAGGAAAATTTTTGATCGAGGAGATTCGTCGGCCAAAAATCGATACATTCAATTTTTTCAAAATGTAAAATACTGAAATAATGAACAAAAGCATATTTACGCAGATATCGATGCATCGATTCAAATCGTTTCAAAATGATCGAAACTCGAGTAGATACATTCGATCGATTTCACTCTTAGATGGCTCGTTTTATGAGTTTTTTTTTTTTTTTTTTTTTTCTTGTGACGTTCGCATCGTTAAATATTTAATTCTAGAACATTGCACCGATATTGATTATAATCAACAAAAAGCAATAATAAATGAACAATCTCTCTAGGAACTTTGTGTAAAATAAGTCTCCTGAATAAAAATGAGACGTCGTCGTAGCGTGAAATCGAACGAATCTATTACATTTTTAACAGTATTCAAGAAATTTCAAGCGAAGCATCGATATAACCTATAATTTTGTTCATAATTCTGGTATTCATTCTTCCCTATTTTCGAAGAGATCATCGTGCCTTACGGATATGATAATTGCGATAAATGCTCAGCGCATGGCTTCCAGCCCGTAATCTCCATTTTCAAGTAAATTCCCTCCTCTAAAGCTATTTCCGGTATAACTTGCAAAGCTTTACCTGCGCAGCGCATGGTGATTACAGTTCTGCAAACGACGTGTACACCCTATGTCAAAATCTTCTTTGCGCTTCGACAGATCGCGTTAGAAGCTCACGGACACTTTGTTTCCGGTAGCTACCTAAATAAGCGAGGAGCGTTCGTTACCTTTGAAGAATATCTTAAATACACTTTCACTTTGGCAGAGAACTTTGGGTAATTTAAAAAAAGTTTAGACAATTTTTAGTGTTGGTCTATTTTCTTCCATGTGTTTTTTTTTTTTCTTCTTCTTTTCTTTTTTGTACGATTTTACACCTACGTATTTCTTTCGAGCAGCGACGTATGAAGCGACTCCCTTTGCAGACTTGAC
Source organism: Neodiprion fabricii (assembly GCF_021155785.1). Classification (NCBI taxonomy): domain Eukaryota; kingdom Metazoa; phylum Arthropoda; class Insecta; order Hymenoptera; family Diprionidae; genus Neodiprion; species Neodiprion fabricii. The sequence continues at coordinate 32,679,737 of NC_060240.1, forward strand.
CATCGAATTCGAAGTCGTGTCGAGATTGAAATATATCGTAGGCATATACGTACGCGACTGGAGAGCGAGAGAGCGAGAGAGAGAGAAAGTGAGAAAGGGAGTGGAAATAAATCCAAAGGTCATTAGGAGACAGAGAAAATGTCTTTTTTCGTTTGAAATTGAACGCGCAGCGGGCGGAATCGATCCAGTGATTTAAAAGGAGTCACCCTTTGGTTCTCCGCAAACGCGTGGATTTCGGGTTAGGGACGATGCGATGTATAGAAGGGAGCCTCGTTGTTCTGGCAGCGGTTTCGGAATTGTCATATGTCACACAAGAGCAGCAGCAACAACTAGCGGAAGGGCCAGAAGAGGCACGCAGGTTACGTAAAATAAAACCGCCAAGGCAAGTAAGTAATAAATCACCTTAGGAACGAAATCGAATTGTTGCGGACAGATTTGAGCCGGCCAAGAGTTGCGGTTTTTCTCCATCCCGAGACACCGTACATGCATACACAGCCATCTGCTCGTTGTTGCGCAACTGTGAGTGACGGGAAAAAAAACTCGTTCTAAAATTAGTAGAAATAGAAGGAAAAACCGTATTTACGAATTATACTTGGCTGCAATAAAACCTAAGCGAGAGGAGGAAAAAAAAAACTAAAAAACGGTGCAGAGTGTAAGAAAATCATAGAAATATTATACAGTAGCAGAGAAAAAAATAAATGGAACCCTACCAATTTGACTTTTTTCTTTTCGTCGTGCATGTTATCGGCTATTGGGTAGAAAAAAAATAAATTAACCAAGTAAAAGGAAAAAGAAATAGACAAAACGCCTTTGGAGAATGACACGCCGTATACGGTTATACGTACTTGCGCAGCAGGGTGAAATACACGTCGTGAAATAAACGAGGGAATGGGAACGGCGGAAACGTTTTCAATTTCGCAAGCAACCGTTTCCACACGGTTGTAATACCCGCTTGTACGGTGGTCAGATACGATGGTAAAAAAAACCAAAGAGAGAGAGAGAAAAAAATATTTTTTAAATAAATGAGAATGAAGAGAAAAAAAAAATAAGTAAGTGCAACGTGCGTCGAAGACGCGCGTGTGGTAGGAAGCTAAAATTTCATCTCGGAACCTTTTGACGATATCAAAACGACCGAGTATGGTAGACGCGGTAAGCGTAAGTTGAACCGCTGTAATTATTTACAACCTAACACACTGCACCGTACAAAGTCTTATACACAATTAAACGTTGACGTATAACAGCACGACGAGTCTCGGCTTCTAAATCAAGGCGAAACAGAATTACGCGGACTGTTGTAATAATTAGCATCAGCTTGTTTCTTCTCATCTTGTGTAATTATTTCCGCCTCATAAATGGTAAGAAGAAGAAAAAAAAACGAAGAACAAGAAGAAAAAATCATTTCTACATATACATCCAAATTACTACGTTGCGTAATATTTTCCCCGTGAGGTAACGCGCGATTAAAACTCGCGCTAACCGTCGATGGGTGGGGAATTTTTGTTTCTCGATCCTTTCGTCAAGTTTCTTTTTAATCCACGTTGCATGATCGCGCAAAACTGACGATTAATTCGCATGTTATATAGCGAGAGTAAAAGAGATAGAGAGTTTCGGTATAACGAAGATTAGTGATGCGAAATTCAGCGACGATTCTTGAAAAATCGATCTTTGCGACGTTGGATTAATCGATTATTACTCGATTTCTCAAAATTTCGATTATTATCGAATCGATTAATTATGACTTGATAAGTCATTAAGAACAAGTTCATATAAAATTGTAATGTTATATATTTAGTTTGTATTTTATATTGATATGAAATATTCTAATAAATAACATAATGTCTCGGATAATTCGTAAAACAAAGCCATTTACTGTTCCTATTATCTGATTACGTGATAAAGGTAATAGAAAACTTCAAAATACCGTTTATTTGCTGCCAACAACTATTACACACTATTACTAAACAGCCATACCAAATCCCTGTTACATTACGTAATATTAATTATTTTGACTTGGCTCGTTTCATTCGGAAATATCTAGCCTATCATTGGGAATCGATGTTATTTTCATCATCCGACATATTCATCGATTCTCAGAGCCGTAGAAACAAACATAATAGATCGATTTTCAGAATCAATTCTCCTTTATTTTCTCGCATCACTAACGAACATAAATTATCATTTTCGTCAACGTAATACGTATAATATACAACGTAGACATTTTCAAGTCAGGGGGAGATATTTTACAATTTTTCGCACACACGCGAGCATCTACTACGCAATGCGCGCGGTATAAGCGAGAGGGAAAGGCGCAAACAAAGAGGGAGAGAAAGAGAGAGAGAGAGAGAGAGAGAGAAATTTTGCGGCGCGTGCCATTCTCCGGATAAATTACAGTCCGGGTTTAGACGAGGTTCGGCGGCTAGGTGATAGCTACTGCGAGATAAGGCTGCCAGGTTATGTGCTTCGTTGCATTCCGCCTGCGTGGGTGCTCCCCCCCCCCCCCACCCGCCCCCACCCCCACCCCCGCCACCCTTGCTTTTGCCAGGAGGAGGGTAGGTACGGCAACATTGCGCACTCACTCGTAACTCTGCATACCTATAGATATAAACTCCTGACTTCACCCTGTGTAAAACAGAAACTCGGGGATTCCCCGGGTGTCATTCGGGAGATCCGCACACGTCCCTATAATAATATTCCCCTCTCGCTTTGCGTCGGATTTTATAATTTTGAAAGAGCTTCTTTCCTTATTTCTACCTCTTTTCTTTTTTCTCAAGTCGTTATTAATTTTTCCGCTTATTTGTGCTTCTGATTTCTCTCTCGTCTTCGAGTCGGACGATTGCAAATATACCGACGCGTGATGCAAACGTCGAAAAAAAAAAATAATAAATAAATAAAACAACTCTTTAAGATCAAAGTTCGAAACGTGTGTATCTTATGGCTTCTTAATTACGCAATTTGACATTTTCTTTTACCGCCGGAATCATGCAATAACGTGTAATAAAGTTGCAATGTAAGATACGCAACGGTTCTAGAGATATTATTACTCGGTATGATTATTAAAGACAAGCAGGTATATATATACATACCCTCGATTTTTCCGTTTCTGTTTGATCAAATGTTCAAATACACGACGTGCGAAGAAAGTGTGATCCGAATCAGCGACGGGAGAGAAAAAAAAATCCAACGTTCTCTCGAACCCGGCGGCAAGATATCGTTCAAAGTTTTCGCGAAAAGCTTGGCGAAACAACTTACAATGGGGGATTAAATTTTAAATCGGTTATCCGCGGTTGCGGATAAATTTTGAAGGGGTGGGGCATCCGTCGAAAAAGCCCGGAAGTCAAGGGCCGGATCCACCCCACGAGAGCGATAAATGATGCGCACGGTACGGCCACCGATGCCTTTAATTGAGTTACGTTCATCCCTCGGCGTATTCGGTAACCCCGATGCCTGTCCAACGTCACGGATTTACGTGTAATGCCGCCGAATACGCGACGGGCGTCGTTCGCCGATTTTCGCAGCGTACAGCTGGTCGGTGAAAAATTCTACTCCGATACGATGATCCGGTATGAAAAATCCAACAGCTGCCGGGGGTGAAATTCTCTGCGATTATTTCGGATTTTCCCACAAAAACAAAACTTCATCCCATTCCCTCGAATTGTATCACCAGCGTTGTCAATTTCAACGATCCATCATATTAGGCATTGAATAAAAGCGTCGATTTTCTGAATAAAGAGAAAAAAAACAATATTTCCATCCACGTGTGTTCGAAGCGATTCGAGTATGACATTTGAATAATTACAAGCGTATTTTAAATCGTACCGCAATATCCGACAAAATTGTTATACGTGAAAATCCCTCGGGATTTTCCCCGCTCTTTGTTTCGAAGTAATACTAGGTGCACCGCAGTTTCCTCGTGTATGTACATACGACGATTCCACGAAGACTGGACACGCACCGGGATCTGCTCTACCGCGTGATCTACCTTCCACGCATATCCCCACGCGAGAAAACGTTCGTTAAATAAATAAATGAACAAACACCAAGGTGGGAAACAATATGAAGGTGAGGAGAGTTTAGACGTCGTGCATTCGGGAAGCCGACTCGCACAACCATAAAGCATGCCCTTAACGGAAGTGGATGTGTGCGTGTGTGCCGTGGTGCAGGGCGTAGCGGTTTATTTACCGAAAGGTGCAAAACAGTACATGAAGATAAAGATGTAGATTAGCGGGGGCAGCTGTATAACTTTTTCCTTATCTAAACACAACTCCGCGCGGACTCTTTGGCGTTACACTCTTCGTTTATTGGCTCATTAAGAGCGCCGCACTTTCCAGCGGTTAAATTTTTATTTTTTTTCAGTTTTTGTTTTTATTTTCTAGTCCTTTTTGCGCCCGGTGAAACGTTCCGAGAGTTTCGGAGTGCACGTAGAGGGGAGCATGGTCGAAGGGATTCCGAGCGATGCGATCACAGCGTCATTTCGGGAAACAACCGTTGTCAATTTCTCGTATAATGTGATTTGACGGCGACTGTACAGCGGGATCGTGCTGCGGGGTAGAAAAAAGGAGGTAGAAAAAAACAAAAATTAAAAAAAAAAAAAAAAAAGTTGCGGTACAGCGTGTATCGATCGTTTTTCAGTACCGACTCATCGAGGACGGGGATAAAAACACGATGAATTTATAAATGAGTTGTGTATTTTCGTTGTACAGATTGTACAAGTGGTGAGAAAATTGTCAGATTTTCGACGACGCCGCGATAGATCGGAGAATATACGTTTGTGTGGATTAGACGAAATTGATTAACGGTCAAGAACGAGATTGCAGGAATTTTAAGGGGGTGTCCGCGGTCGATTTCGACGTTCACGCGTGTGTCTCCAAATATCGAAGTCTATGTGTCTCAAACGCGAAAAATAGCACGATAGCGGATTTCATACCGCTTAATAATCTATTTCGGATAATATTTACGGCCACCACCCCGTCCACCGTTGGGTGCACCTATTTTTCCGAACTCATTTTCAACCTTGTAATATAAATGTAAAAAAAAAAAATGATAACAAAGGTTTAAAAATTTATCTGCTGTTCTTCATAAGTGCTTTCATTTGGCATAAAAAAAACAATCAGATTGATAGCTTGTTTTAAGCACCGAAAAAAAAATTCTAACCAGCTATTTTTCGACTCGTTACACCAGGATGTTCCCTTAAGCTCGGTACGAGTTTGATCGCGAGACTGTCGTGAAAATTGTATAAACACGGCAATGCATGTTCACGAGTAGGTAGTGCGTAGGTTTAATCAGGCTTTACAACACTGTTCCCAGTCAATTACACCCGGCAGTGCGACTGCCTTACGGTATGTGAAATGTGACTTCTAAATTGATGTATGTATTCCTCGTAGTTTGAGGGCCCGCAAAACTGCTTATACACGGCGTAAAACTTTAAACTTGAAAATCGTCGGCCATGAGAACAGGGAAAGTTCCGTAAAACGGGGGTTGAGCAGACGTTGTACGCAGAGTCCTTGTAGACACGCGAGAAGCCAGAGCTGGAAAAACCGCAGCTACGACCTGTCAGCGGAAAATGCTTCGCTATCATTCAGCGGCATCTCTATATTGTGAAAAACCAATTTTTACACCTGAATTATTCAGAAACTTATTCTCAATTAATTACGCCAGCGCATGAGAAAAAAAATACGCGCGGTGATTTTCTGTTGTCTGTACATACATATGTGTGCACCTAGCAATGATGTTTTCTACTTATAATGTTTCAAATGTTTTCAAATTCATATCCACATACAGGAATATTCCATTAACATCTGTGTACACACAAAAGGTGGCAAACACCTCGCTGCGACATCGGCCTGACAACTTGCTTGGCGCCTGGTCTTATACTCAAATAGAACTAACACTGCTGAATAGGAATACCTATGACAGCATATCCAGCAATTTCTTGGTAATGAAACACCGAACGGGTTCGATCCGTTCATCTCCTGCAGGCCAAGATCGGCAAACTGGTATAATGCAAATAAACGCTGCCGCTTGCCGCACGCCGTGTACAAGACGCGAGCGTCGATAAGTACGCGATTGTTCGTTACCGTCATCGTGACGTAACCGTGTGTGCAGGGTACCGGGTAGATATATGTATAATAGACGAAGCACACGTAGAGTGAGGTACCGAATGAATGGTGCGAAGTTGACGCTACGTGCGTGCGAAAAGGGATGCGCGAAGTGCCGCGAGTGGTGATAATTATCATTTCTACTATGCGTATCGATTGGTAGAACTGTACGTGTTTTCACAACGATACACGCACACACGTCCGCTTAGAGTCAGTTCACTATCGTTGCGACGAGTCCGTTTGTTCCTATATGGTATAGACCCACTTAATTGCCGCGTGCCGCTTTACCTTTATACCCTGCAACTGAACCGTCCGGAGCTACGTTTTCAAATTACATTCTCACGTATATGGATGCACGAGCGTGTGTACACGCGGTATGAATTGTACGTACACACGTGCACAGACACATACCCCACTCAACGGCAGACAGCTGAAAGCCGATAACGAAGTAGAAGTGAAAAAAAGAGGAAAGAGTTAAAAATACAGAGTATATACGTACAGGTCCTTTAACCACTGCGGAAAACTTTTTAATAACCAAAAAAAATTTCACCTCGGCGTGGGTGACTGCTGCATATTTATTACATATTATGTGTGTGTGTGTGTGTATATAGTGGAATTAAAGTTTTGGAGAGACGTTATTATCGCCACCTTCCCTCTTTCGCCCTTCTTCTTCTTTTCCGTTCTCTTTTTAATTCGCACAAACCCTCCAATTATTTCGTTCTCTTCCTTTCGCGATGAGTTTTTTGTTTTATTCTCGTTTAGTTTACTTAATCCGTCGTAGAAATTATCCCTCTTTTTTAAATCCTAAATACATATACAGGTATACTCAGCTCATAACGAGTCTGCAGGATTAAGGTGAACATTTTTTCACGAAAAGAGGAGAAAGGAATAATGCGATTTTTATTTTTATTCCATTTTTAGTTTAAAAAATGTCAGCTATTTCAAACGAGTATTGTCAAACTGTACGCAAATGTCGGGTTGTCAATTGCGAGGATTCATCTTCCCCCGCAAATGACAATTAATGGGCACTTTGTATTATAATAAAGAGTAAGGCTCGGCACATTGACCGAACGATTTGTCTTTTACTTTATGTCTTTTCTTCATCTCTTTAATTTTTTTTTTTTTTTTTTTCAACACTCTCATCGAATGTCAGACCGAGTTATAATATATCGACTGTAACGTTGCCGCGTCCGTCTGAGGAATTCGCTAAATTAGAATGAGTTCGCGTAGACTTTGGCTCTATTTCAAAGACAGCGAGAGGTGGCTCCGTTCCATCGTCAATATTACAAGATTATACACCTAGTCGCGAGACAAAGAAGACCGGGAGACAAGATCATAATTCAATAATAACATAATGTAACGCTGAATTTACAAATGCGGCCCCGAACGAGTACGAAGTTAGTAACGTTGCCGTAACGATGCACGTTTGTGAAAAATGGCTAATTCGCATCTTTACGACTTTCCGAAATTTATTAAACCATTACACGATAATACAAACAAAATATACGCTAATTCTGAAGACCCAACTCCTTGATAGTCATCCTAAAGTTGATGAATAACGATCTCTTCTTCCGATGCGACGTATCGTCACGTTAACCTTTACTAACTTCAGCATTGCGACGTCACGATTTTGCTAGGTGTGATCAAGCAAGGGAGAATCCAAAACGAAGCGGGGGAGATCAGACGGCGATCGATGAAAAGCGACAGACGAAAGGAGGAAATGTTTGTTGTATCCCGACGTCGTTCGTACGCAAACTTGGCCCATGTTTTCTCTCCGACGATGTGTGCCATACACGCTACACATCAATCAGTTGTCCCTGTTTGGAGATCGGGTCAAGTCGAGCGATGGCTTAATGCCGTGCAATATTGGCAAGGCAAACAGGTCTCTGGCATTACTCCGCACGCCGCGTGCAGCATCATCATCCACAGGCCGACCAGGCGCGATAACCTTGTGTTTTCGCAGTTGGTAGGTAGGCACGTTACATCACTGTCCGTGGAATCTGGCCGAGAGCTTTATACGTGGAGCCGTCGATTCGACACCATATCGCGTGTGTGTACCAAGAGAAGATGTACGGCTCGCGGATTAATCGTGAAATGTAATATACGAAACTGCCCGCCCGATCTTACGATTAAACGATCCGCATATGCAGACTTGAGTAAACCTCGCTGGCGCCACGCGTTTAGATTCAACTTTTCGTTTTCCATTTCTCGCAATTATTACCGTTGATCGATAATGGCCTAAAGTCGCAGTAAATCGCGTCGTGGAAGTCTAGTGAATTCGGGACAAACGATTTACACGACTTTGAAGAAAAAATTGATTAGATTGAATTGGCTGGTTCGTTGCTAAAGATCGCGAAGCTCAAGTTCGGATATCCATTTTTCCGTGCGTAACTGAATTTGAGAATGTATGTAATTAGAGAAGAGGCGAGCACTCTTCAACGATCTCATACTTGTATCTTTCTACGTCAAAATTATAGACCGAGTTGTTTTTGTTATACTATACAATGAGCAAAAATTGTCGAAACATATCATCACCGAAAAGCGTGAGAAGATAATAAGGGCAATGATCGTTATTGAATCGAGCGACAAGTCGATCCACTGCGGATCGGAATCGGACGAGGTTCGAAATGTCAAAGCGCGTTGCACTCGCTCCGTCGAGAAGAACGAGGCGAACGAGGTTTCACCTCGAAAGCTTTAAAATCACCCTGCGTAATTTAATTTCCATTTCAGTTCGATCGAGGCTAATCCTCTTATACCTATCGAGGCACTTTGCCGAACCCGCCAACATCCCCAAGTCCCCAGCCTCTTACCTCGCGATCCCTTGGTTCGCCCTTCGGATGCCTCAAGGGTTGCATCAACACCGCAACTTCGCATTTACCACAGGTTTAAAGGGGAAACGAATTCTCTTCTTCGAGTACACCTCGACTCGCTCGTGTTATACGAGTTTACAAAAATCTCTCGCTTCCCTTCGAAAAATGTGCTATGCTTGTCCTACCTTCTGGGGATCCGGAGCATAAAGTCCGTGCAACGGTGCCAAAAGATGGAGCCCAGGATGAGGAATACTCGAGGCGGGATGTCCCGGGGGTATCGGCAGCGGCACCAACTTCAGACCCCAAGGGAGGTACCAGGGCGCCGTGTGATGCATGTCGCTGTCAATGCGCGAGCTTCGATTGTCTTTCTTCCTGTTTGTTTCTCACCCTTTTACCACGTCACGATGAAAAAAAAAATAAATAAAATAAAATATGTATATCGCCGTAACGGGATTCGCGGGGTTGAATATTGGCGAAACTTTTTACCAAGAACAGCTGATTACGCCATTCAACGAGAACTCACAGTCCTTTCTACCGACGCAAAAACCCTTCACCGATTTGCGCGTGCTTTCGTCGAATGAGTCCTGAAACCATACGCGAACTGTTCCAAGTATCTTCCTTCCTCTATTTATCCCTCTAAATTATTTTTCTGCAAACGAGGAGGGGGGATTTGGTCAGTACGCTCGGGGAGCGAGTTGCGATAGGCAGCAAGAGCGTATCCTCTGGTCTCCGGTGTCTCGACGCATGCTTGCTTTCCTCCCTCCGTTTTTCTCCTCCCCCTGCAGCGGATGCTAAATCACTCGACGGGATGACACGGGATCGGGTCCGCGATTTGGAAAGTCAAATCCAAGCTACCATCCGCGGCGATTAGGGAACCATGGGACGGGAAGGACTCTTGGGGTGTAAACTCGGGATAAATCACCAGGGTAGAAAGGGGCCGGTAAACGGCGAACGAAACTTCGTACGAGTGTTAAAAAGCCCGGCACTTGTTGTCTCGGTTATGCTCGGGTGTGCGCTCGGTGCTCCAACAGCGACAGGTGTGTGCGACGTGCTCTGGAGGAGCGCGTCGCGTCGACTGAGCCCTGGGCCTAGAGGCGCGTCCCTCGCGAGCACATGGCGGCCACTCTCCTCTCTCCCTCCCGGAGAACCGGAGGACCGGAGGACCGAAGCGTGTCGGCGTTCCATCCTCCGACCGATTCTTTATCGCGTGTCTATCTTTATCTCGCGTACGGAGTCCGTGGCCGACGGTTAGCGACGTCGTGGTCCGCGCGGCACGCGAGAAAATAGAGAGGAGAGAGAGAGAGAGAGGGAAATGAAATAATCCGAGAAAGAGCGAACAGCCTCTCCGTTTCACCGCTGCAGAGATCTGCAGATGCGAAGCACGTGCTTCGTCGCCCTCTTTCTTACCGAATCACAGAAAAGTCAGATTTATCGCCCCTCGTTCGACCACTTTGGAAGGTCATTCGTACGCCGGGATAAACGTCACTGCTAAATCCGACGAGTCGAGATGAGACGAGATCCGAGTGCCCTACGCCTCTGTAATAGGAATTATTTACGTACACGTTGCATCGCGCGGATGATGCTTCGGTTAGTTTTTCCTCCGATTCATCCTGTCGGCCAACTGATTTTATCGGTGGACGTAACGAATATCTGACACGCGTCATATTTAGTCTAATCGCAGTTCCGCGGTTTTTCGATTGCGGAATGGATGCTGGGCTCACGCTGAGCGCTTCTTCAGCCTGGCTGCTTTAATAATACCAAAAGGACCGAGTCGGGCTTCGAAGGGGATCCGCTGTAATCGTTTGACTTTGACGGATGGGGAAGGGAGTACGGATTCGGTTACGCTGCAATTACTTTCGGGAAATATACCGACTTCGCGGGACTTTGGACTTGTACGGTAGACGGGGAAATCGACGACGTGAAAATTCGTGACGCGGCAACGTGTTCGTGGCGTCGAAAATTGATGATGGAAATAATTTGCCGCTCCGTTGCATGCGCACTGAGATATCATGCTACACGATAATGTCAAAAAATGCAAAACAAAATTCACGGAATTTTGGAGATTTGACCGGCAGTCAAGGTTACGTCAAATTCCAGTCGAAATTCCGCTCCGCAGTACCGGGTGAATATTTTGGAAAACATCTTGCAAATGGCTTTACAGGACTTTCGATAGTTACTCGAAGGGCTAAGCTCGGGAGGTGCCTACGCCGTTGGTTAACCAAAGTTTACAAGAGACACGATACACCCGAACGGGAAATCCAAAACTCAAACACTCGATAATTTACAGCGATCGAAAGCCGGCTCGAGTCTCCTGAGTCTCGTTCAATCTGCTCTCTATCCAAATTGTTGGAAATGGTTAGAATTTTCGAAGCTTAATAAGGTAACCGTAAACTGCTGCTCCAGCCTCGTTACGTAACTGAGTAATTCGAAAGCTGAATTACGGATCAAATGGAGCACACAGAAACTGTACGCAGCGATTGTCGGGAGAAGAGACATTTTTATCCGCTACGACGGTTTATTTTGCGCAGAATAAGCCCTTGGCGCATCGGGCTTACGGTATACCACAGCCACTGACCACGTCCGAGATTTACGTGTAATCTCGAGAGTCGAGCGTACGTGAAACAAACCAATACACCCTCTCGAAATTTCAACAGTCGATATCTCCGGCATTATTGAGGGACAGGCATGCTCGGGCACTGTGGAATATGAGGATACCCAGATATTTCGAGACTCTGTTGCCTAACCTAAATACGAATCACGTAACGTAAGGATGCCGATTTTGATTCAACTGCGGCATAGAAACTAATAGGCGGCATTAAGAGACCGGGCGAACGGACGGATGTGGGATATTTTTAAGCTATATAACTTTTATTTTACATACGACGGCGCTACGATTCGGATAATACCGTTTCCGATACTGAAATTGATCAGCTCGGCACGTGGCTTGTAGTGTCAGTCGAAACTTCCGAAAGCCACGTTATGATTTGGAAGCGTTGTACGCTTCTTTCCGCGGCAAAGTTTTTCGCCCTGGAAATGGAAAAGACCCGAAACAAGCCATGATGGGTGATAAATCTTTGTTTCTACCTCTGACATCGATTATTTCTCCCTTGGGTTTCTTTACCTTCACCCGAAACACATGGTCCTTCTTTTTCTTCACGTAAAGGATTGGCTCCTTTGTCCCGAGTTGCTGGCAAGGTGAAAATGCGGAGTACCTTGTACGTACGAAGGAAATGCAGTCGTTCGAGAAACGCTTCCTGTCCCAAGAATAATATGCGTTAAAACAATGAAACATTTTTCCGTAAATAGCTCGCGAGGCGTGTAATTGACGGTTGCGGGACGATCAATCCGTCCGTGTAACGAACCAAAAAGATATCGCTTATCGCGTTTCATTTATTTATCCCGTTACGTGTGCATCTCTGAAACAGCTCCAAGGTATTCCAGGTGAATTTGTTCAAAGCGCATCAACTTTGCGGACCGGAGCTTTACCCGGTGAAACAACAGCTGATCCCGGGTGTATCAAAGCATTAATTACCGCGGCTGGGCTTTGAGCCGCGCCAAATCGGATCTGAGACAATACGAATTGTGACGTGGTGGAAAGTGGGAGTCGGAATTCGCCGAAGCAGCAATCCTCTACCACGAAAACCACTTCGACTGCGCTCCTTGCCAACTCGGTAACTCTATTATCTATGGTTACAACCGTCCATCGCTGTTACTTTGACGGAATTTATTCCGCAGCTTTGTATTACGCGATACGCGCGTAGGTATATCCGTCTTACACACTTTCGGCCAGAGAATACAATCGACCGAGGGAAAATAAATAAATTCTTATTCACTCCATGGCCCCGTTGGTACTATCATCGAGTCCGTGGATTAACGCTCCGCCATCCGTGACTAACGTCTCTCTGTATAACCAGTTGTTGCAACTTACGATACAGTTGGCGTATTTTATAGTTTTCGAACGGATGAAATCGCGGCAACAATAAGTTGTGGGCGTGTATAAATATCGCCCGGCACCCAGTTTCGTTCGCCAGGCTCCGCAGTGTTCGGTACGTATTTAGACACCAAGCCTCAAGGCTGCGATCCATTAGGGAGGATTTTACCGGGCGTGATTAGCTGACCGACGAAATTTCACGATCGAGCCAGAATTCACCCGACGGCCGTTCCGCCTTTTCCAAATGGAAAAGAACGCCGGTTGAATGGCTCGGTAGTTTGTCTCTATCGCACGAAGAACCGATAACAGCGCGGTTAGCTGCATTTCAAAAAGTACGTACTCTCTCCGTCGGCTCTTCATTTCGCCTTAACTCGGTCCTTTTTTATTCCATTTTATCAAACTGTGACGTTATCTCTTCCTCACCTTGTGCAACGAATTACACACTCCACCTTTATTTATTATAGTAAGTGGACATCTATTAGCGCGGTGGCATACATAATTAGGACTTATTTCCGTCGTTCCTTTATTCACCGCGATCCAACACTTTACGCTCTCTCCTCATCGATCGCCACGCGGAGAGAAGAAAAAGAGCAGATTTTACTCAAAACGATAAAAAAAGAGGGAAGCATCGGGATTTTTGATAAAAAATACCCATGTGAACTGTATTTTTTTTTTCTACAAATGTAGCAAACTTTACCCTGCAGACAGTGGTTTCCACTGATTCTACGGTAAGTTCTGCATTTTCGGAAGTATATTTTACACAAAAAATCTGATGCGTCCTTCTTTTCCTGCAGTTTCGGGTAAGATCTGCTCTTTCGGCCTCTCCGCGTAGCGTAACGGGTCAGATTTTTAACCAGTTTGGTCAAATACGCCTTCCTTCCCGCCGCTACTGAAATACACACTCGGTCCATTGTTCATGCAATCTGTAATATTTCGCGAACTAATATCTAGCGAAATTCCGCAAACTCGTCAAGCAAGCGCATAGATATAAACAACGCCGCGCATAGTTTATCGGTGAAGTTGGCCACAGGACACCGACTTCGAGACGGCCAATTTCCTCGCTCCGCGACATCGGCAGGATCAGTTATGCATGATGCAATCTGCAACCTGATGCACCTCGACAAGAGGGACGCGGAGTTGACGACTGTACAGGGATTCGGCCGTGCCCGTTCGGTGCACGTCAAGCATTCATAATAGCTGGCGGTTGGTTTTCCTTGGACCTTAATTAGACTTCGGCAGCGGGCGTGAACGTCCTTCGATTTCGACGTGCCCGCACATACGGACAACGGGCTATATATAAGACATGCCGCATTAGCGTGCACACGTGATACGTGCAAGGTGGTGGTGGACCTACGTATTATCATCGTGAACACGGTTAACGCCTGGCGTTGCTGCTTTAATCGTTGAGTTGGCAATTAACGAGCCGAGGTCATCCGCACGGACTTTCCCTGCCGGTGAACGAGACGCTCCTCGAGCCAAACCAACACCTTGGACTAGCCTGTCGGCGGACAGTTGCCAGACACCGGGATGATGTGTGAAGATTTGCTCTTTTTTCGACGGAACATGGAAGCTTTTATAAAAATTCAACCCAACCATCGTCGAATGAAGAGTCGATATCGGAAGAGGAGCTTTGAGGTCGAGGGATAAAAGCCTCGTCCAGAGAAGCGAGTTATGAGTATTTTTCAACGGCCGGCTAGTGGTAACAATTCCCACCGGCTATTCTACGCTGGAAAGAACGCCCACCGGCGTTCGGTTGGCGTAACTTGGAGAAAAAGATGAGAAGGAGAACGAAGATAGGAAGTAAAGAAAAATAAAAATAAATAAATAAATAAATAAAACACACACTTCAAGAGAATGGAATACCGGTAGCGTGCCAGCCTGACGCGAAACGGCTCAGTGCCTGATTCTGATCTTTTAGTATTCAGGATATGAGTCATGGCCGGTTTCACTACTGCAGGACGGTATATATTATGGTGTTGCAATGGTACTCGCCAAGGAGCAACGGACTTGTGTTCTATTACATACGAGTGTAATACGCGAAAAACGAGTGCCGACGAAATTATTCTCCCTGACTCATCTTGATTCGCTTTATTCCGTCTTTTCGATTGGAAATTGGGAATTGGTCGATTGAAATCATTAATGCGCCGAGATTTTTCATAATTACCGACTACGGAAAAGGCCAGTGACATTGGCAGCCGCGAGTTTTCCGCCTCTACCTTGCATTGCAAGTGGCGTTTACGGCCGCGGCTGCGTATAATAATATTACGATGGTTATCGTCAACATCGTCATTGTTATTATTATTATTACTATTATACGAGTACGAACACAGGCGTCTTTGTCGTGGACCGCGTAACGATCTCGCAGCGAATGCACAGAACGCGTGCTTCGGAATTTGCATATAGCGTGAGGTGGTTACATGGCTGAATAAAACCGTGATCCACGAATGCATGTGTGTATAGGTGTAAGAGCGATACTCCAGTGACTGGCTGGCGTTACTGACCAGGGGCAACAGTTATATTCGGCCAAAGCGTGCATAACCCAGAAATCGGGTAAACAATAAAACTGAGAAAACTCTCACCCGGACCTTGGCGAGAACGTTGAAGCGTATGTTAACGTGTGTGTAACGGGCGTTGCGGTAGCTTCTGACAAATTGAGTTGTGAGATGGAATGGAGATGAAAACAAAGTAATTAGTGTAAGGAAAGACGAAAGAAGCACGTGTGAGAGAAAGGAATTATCATCTGACATTTTTCGTTTTTTTTTTTTTTATATCCATCTTTCCTTTTTTGACTTACCATATTAACGCAGAATGTTATCGCACTTCTCCTTACTTCGTATTACTCGCTGATTCGTTTCGCCAAGTGGCTCCAAAACGCATGCGCGACGCGAAAGAAGAAAACGGTGAGGAATGATAAAAATTGGAAAGACGAGGTTGAAGGTAATAAAGAAATATAGTATACGGCAATGATTCAGCGTGAAAAAAAATCCAACCGATAAAGAGATAGCGCGAGAGAGAAAAAGAGAGAGAAAGAGTTGTTGCGTGAATTCTCCAGATTCTCTGCAGCGTTGATACATACTTTTTTTGACGGTATATTATCAAAAATAAGTAATTAGAGTAGTAGAATCAAATAAATTGAACAATTGAATCACGTAAATTCAAAAAGTCGGCACAAGTAATACATGAAAGCCTTTATAAATGGCTGAATTGATATTGTTTGTGTACGTTTCCACTTTGTTTAAAAGGCACGCAGAATGAAACATAGAGGGAGAAAAAATGAAATAAAATTCAGAACGTGCCGCGGAACAAAATGGAATAAAAACTTTTTTAATAAATAAAGGTAAATCGAAAAGCGTTTAAGACCGGCAATTAGATCCGGGGCGCTATCCGTCGTTTTTTCTTCTTCTTCTTTCCATCAGCCGAATGGTGAAATGGACAAAGGGGATTGGCGGACGGCTGCAGTGGGATTCGCGGTTGTTTTCCCTCGCATTTATCATTTCTTTTCGAAACCGCGTATCTTTCACGCCACATATACAAGTTTTTTCTCCCCGGGACGAACCGCGGGGCTCTTCGCTCTTTCATTCACTCGAGTAGAGCGAACGGTATTATTAGTGACACCACGGTGCGATTACGCGTATATATTTATACAAGAGTACCGGGTGCAGCGTAAACATTCGTGCGGTTCCTCGTTCAACTAGAGCGAAAAAACGAGACGAAAAAATTAAAGTACGGTTCATTCACGGTTTCGGCATTTTTTGACAAACGACACGGATCTTCGCGGGCAGGTACAATTACCCGAGACGTGTGTTTCAGCCGATGAAACCACGCAAGGCGTGATCAAAAACCTTGTGATCGCGGAATTTCGACCCTCGGTGTATTAACCAAGATGGCGCCGCCGGATCAAACCGTTCGAACTTGTTGGCCTCAGCTGTGACCGGTTTGTCAGCAGCGATGTCACGGTACAGCTGTCCGAGGCAAGCTCCGCCAGAAGTTATTTGCCGTTCGTACAAAACCCGCACCGCTATACATACGCGACGAGATAATAGCATTTGTGCTTCGGATGCCCCGGCGCGCGATAAATGGTAGAGCCAAAATAGCACGAGCAACTTAGTGACGAGTAGACGCACGCACGGCTCTTACCCTCGTCTAATAACGACATTCCTCTTCGTTTAACCCTTGCGCTGCACGCCGGCGTCAAAATGACGTTATATAAACCGGAACCAATATACACGATGAAGTATCGTAAAAATCGTTGATTCGTTCTTTTTCCGAAAAATTCCACTTCACTCGCTGAAATTAGTACCTTTTCTCATCGCGCGGTATCTCCATATTTTTGGTCTTGAATATCTGCGTCTTGAGAGTTGTCCGGTTAATTTTAGGCTGAAAATATTTGAAATTCGGTGGGATATGATTTTTTGAGTAGAATTATTGATTTCCTGATTTCTTTGTCGTCTTGTGAATTTTTTCGTTCGTAGACGAAATTTGATTTTCCTACAACCAATTTGCGTGGAAATATAGTAGGCGAAGAGTATTCTAGTATTTTTTCGAGTTACATAAATCAGATCTCTGCTTTTACACAGTGATTTTTAACGCGGCGTCAGCGACCCCGTTATAACGCCAATGTTTTACACAGCACGTGTGCAGCGTCAGGGTTTGAGTTAAGAAAATCTGGTGTGAGGGAGTATTCACTTGTGAAATCGCGGCAATCAATTTGAAATCGCTTAAAATCATTCGAAATCAGTTTAAGTCGCTTGAAATCGCATACAATCATATGAAATCCCTTGAAATCGCGTAAAATTGCATGATATCGCACGACATCCCTTGAAATAAGATGAAATCGTACGTTTATAAACTTCTTGAAATCGCGAACCGCTTTGTAAAGCAGTCGCTTTAAAATCGCTTGTCACCCGATCTATGAGCGAATCCCGGTCGATCCTGTGGTACAACATTACATTCGCGGTATAAATTTTTTACGGGAATTTAACCGCGGAGATAATCGAGAGGGAAAGTCATCTCGAATCTGCAAGGTGGATGATTACGTTCTGGGTAATAATTCACGAATATCCAGAGATAAAAGAAATACCGCGTCCTTAATAATGGGCGGTGATGTTGCTGAGTTTTTAAACCGCCAAAATTCACTCCCCCCCCTCGAAGCTCGATATCGCTACGGACCCCATAGATCGCCGTGGGGTGATAACCTTTCCTAACGATGCAAGCAACTCTATGCCCCCTTTTCTGGAGACGGGGATTTACCGAAAGAGATAAAGGACGCGGCGTTTCGCGACCGCATGCTGGATCATTTTTCAACTTGCGGTGTATCTATATTGTATTGTATAACACATTGCGGAGGTAGGCAATGCTGAAAAGTTCAGAGCCGGCTGCCTCCCATGACTCCGAGCATGGATCCGCGTAATCGGTAGAAACTTGCTCCTCTAGACACAATGCCTCTAATGTACGCGGTGGTGTGTATGTATATTCGATATTCGCATACATACTTGAAGACTATGATACGCTGGATGTTGTACAGGGTGGCTCGTCTCGAACTAAAACGATTATCCGTAGATTGACGAGGAGTGTTTCGTTCTTCGATTCCTGTATACGTTACGCGTCTTCGCGAAAAATCGGTGACAAAAATGAGAGGTGATTTAATTAATTTTTCAGTAGATCAAATCGTACGTCTCAAGAGACTCCAAGTTGAGAAGCTTACATGTGATCTCAATCCGTACCTCATACATAATCACGAATGAAAGAAGTTTTTCTCGAGTCTTTTCAAGGGATTTAAAATTAGGGCGATGATTGTTTTCAAAAAGTAATCACACGTGTATGACAACCTTGCCGCGTGGGGGGAAAATCTGAGAAAACGCCAAACGTTTCGTCAAAAAATAGCGATGGGTGACGGGGAAAGCTCGGCAGGATGTGCAAGTCTAACGCGACTGCGGCAAGCGTGCAAAGGTATAGGTACGAAGGTATTTAGGTGAATTTATGTGCGACAGAGATGCACGTTTCACGTTTCACGTTGCGGGGCGCATCAGCGGGACAGAAATATAAGGTGAAATATGATGCCACGACGAAGGCTAAACATGCGAGCGTATAGTTTCCACCCTCGCTCGCCCGGCTCTGTTTTACTGCATTGCAGAACATTCAATTTCACGAATTGCAAAACAGCTAGGCTAGACAGTCGAGCTCGAGCGGAGCTTATGGATTTTACTCTCGTATCAGAGAATCGTTAATGGGGCAGCTTGTACCGTCTCGTGTTCAGGGTTCGTACGTTTTTCGAAATCTAAAATTTCCTCGCTTTTTCGGTAATTCCAATAAATATGACGCTGGATAATGACAATTTTTTTTTACGCAGTAATACTAATACCTTTAATATTACCTAGTAGCTTACTGTCTCACTGTCAATTAACAAACAACAGCCTGCGATTTTCCGTAAGAAAAAAAAAAAACGAAAGAAGATTTTTTATCGAGTAGTATACGTATAGGATGTACGAAACGGTGCGACGAAACTAATTTTGTTTGCAACCTTATTTTTCTCAAGATCGACATCATTTTGCGTACGAACGATTATGTCTTCGGCAAACACAAAATTCCAGTCTTATCTTTGAAATTCCTTGAGTTTTTCAGGTTTTCCTGCGCATCCCGTGTGTTGTAAAACACGTACGTGCTGCACGGTGAAAAATCTGTTACCACCTTTTTCATTTATCTTTCTCTCTCTCCCTCTCCTAATTCTCGCAATTACAATCAGCGTGTATAATTGCATGAGCACGGGACAGAACGAAATAATCCAAAACGTCCGACCCTCGTCGGGTTAACGAGTCGAGCTTCAATTTACGCGGGTTAATTTCCACTGAACTTCTCGCATATATTATATCGTTCGCATGTATCGTCTGTGCCCATCGATTTCGATGCGAAACTCGTGTATAACGTATACGTTGTGTCGTGAAGTTGTCAGCGGTGTATCACATACGTCATGATTTAGCGAAAATAAAAACTCACTTGTGAAGAAAAAAAACGAAAAAAAAAAAAAAAGAGTTAGAGAGTGAATCCGAATCGCATCGATATTTGTCCGTAAACTGGCGACGAAATATTCCGTTGACAGGGGAAACGTTCACCCACGAATGGACATTGGGAATGTGCGTGTAATATGTTCCGTCGAATAAGCGATCACGCATGTATTCGTCAAGGTTTACGAACCCGGCGGTCAAAGGCCTTTTACAAGATATTGAAAGCATATCTAGAATTTCCGATTACACAAAACGCATCCGTCTCGGTGTCACAAACGCGACGAGGAGTAGAAAAAAGAAAAATCCGAAATAAACGAGCTCGATTGAGCTGCTTCAGTCGAAAACAGCCGGAGGAATATTTTTTTCCCCGTCACTTAATCGATGTGTTTTCATTAGATGAACGGAGGCACAAGCGATGTTATCGACTTACGTCGCGGTATTTTTCCCCGACTTTCGCGTACATTCTGAGAAACGATCAAATGAAAAAATCATTTAAACATCATGAGCGGTCGAGTGGTCCCACCTGTAAGAAATCGTTGTTTTACAATCTGTTAATAATTAAGCGCATAAAATTCTCATCAAGTTCAACGGAAATGACCGTAGTTAACGTTTTACATTTTTTCACAGCACGTAAGCCGGTTTTGGAAAAAAATAATTAAAAAAAAAAAAAAAAACCACCTACAGCACAAACTTCGTCCGTCGAAATATAAAAGGATAACTTTATTATTTTCGAAGTATAAGAAGAATCTTACGAAGTTATCGCCAACGCACCGAAAGTAATAACGTGGATGTCCGCAACAGCTACCGAAACAGCTGGAATAAATATATATGCATATACGCATATTATACATTCTTCGCTTTGATCGATTTCAATCGCGCGTGCGATGCTCCAAGTAACGTGAAACGATCCACGTACTTATGCATGTATGCATGTATGTACATACAAATGGTTTTCGTACCGCGGCCTGCAGAGGGATGAATTTATAGGGGCAAACTATTCGCGGACAGCTGCGGAAATGCAGCACTCCAGAGAGTGCTCAATGCCTGCAGTTTATCCGACGTTTTATCACCTTTTTTTTTTTTTTATTTTTTCATTTTTCAGGAAGTATCGCAAGCAGGTGCACCACACATTCAAGCGTAGCTGTATAAGCATATTATTTGTGACACTATATCACACTCGCAATACCTTTACATATATATATATATATATATATATATATATATTGCTTCTACTGCGACGCTGGAATTTTTGCAAGCGATATCAAAGGAGTGGGAAGAATTCTTGGATGTGTAGGCCGAAGGAAAACGTCAATTTTTTGAGTCAACGTTATTTTGTTTAAACCTGGCCGGTCACACCTCAGTAGAATCGCACAACTGCCACACTGGGTGAAATTGACCCCACAAGGAATTGATTGTTTGCTTCGAAAACGAGTTCTAAAGATGTGGAAAAAAAAATATATCCAAGTATTGTTTAACGATCGTAGAAAAGGCTCTCTCAGTTTTCCTAGCCAAAATTGATTGTTTGATTCAAGTTAAAGAAATAGCCAAAAATGTCGAAAAAGGGCATTTATTTCGCACGAAGAATCGCGTCGCGAGGCCAATTTCCACGACTAAGAAACTCTGAGAAGAGTTTGAAAAATGTTTGAGGAGAAATTGAAGCGATCGATCAGGGTTAAACATCTACAACGAGATGCAAGAGTAAATTTCAACCGACTTTTCGGTATACAATGAACCGTGGTAAACATAGAAAACACGATACCGACCTCGTAAATTCAGATCGTGATTCGCGAAGTTTCAAACTTTTTGCGCTTCAAGCATCGGCAATACGTATCAATATTTATATTGACATTTACACAATTCGGGGAAGTCTAGACACGCGCCACCTTTTTTAAATATCAAAGGAGCGTTGCCCGCCAATCCTTGAAGATACGCGGTTACATTTATTATTTATTCGCAGAGTAAACTTACAACCAACACCGGCATCAATCCGCGTACCTGGCCGTAGCGATGGTGTAATCAGGCACACAGGCAGATGCACGAGTCGTAATAAACGTGCCGAGCAATTGGATCTTGAATCGGAGCTGCAGTTTACTGCATTTCATCTGCTTTTCTTTCGTGTAGTCAGAGGCACGGAGTATTTAATTTAAGCCGTTATTCGTAGCAAGCTGCTAATTGCTCTGCTGTGCGGAAAGGCTTTGCAGCAATATACGTTTTTAGCTTTGAGTATATATTATACAATATATATATATATATGTATATTTGCGAATAGTAAGGAAATCAATATTAAGGAATAAAAAAATATTTTTGTCAAATCTTTCGAGGTATTTATCCCTTCTAGTTTACCGCGTAATACTTTACTGCAATTTCTCGGCACTACCGGTCCCTTCGGTTTTTTGTTAAAAATGACCAAACATTCGCCGAGGAATATCAAGACGTTACAAAATTTCGTAATATTGTAATACTGAAGATGGTGGAGAAATTTTTATACGCCCCGACGCGCGTCGCCGAGACGTTCAATCTGTTACCTAGAATATAAAAATGAGAAAGACGCTGTCGCGGTTATACTTATGGGATAACGTTAGAGGAAAAACTGTGTAAAATTTGTACATGAGCGGAACTAAACGGGGAGGTCGAACCACGACGACGTCGAACTATCGAGAACTATTTAGAAGAATTACCTTCTAAAAGGAGAAGCCGGTTGTTAACTCCGATTGGCCGATGCCTCGTCAAGGTTAACCGAACGTTTTAGAGCAGAGAAAGGATCTCGAATCTCTCGGTTTTGCATAAAAAAAAAAGAAGAAAAAAAAGAGATACCAATGATTAAGAAATAAGCTAAAAATGACTTCCACGGACTAGGTTACAGATAGTTTGCTGTCAATGTTACACTGACCGGTGTTCGACTTTCCGGATAATCCCGAAAAATTTTTCGTACGGCAGAAGTCTGCACGACGGCCAATTTTGGTAAATTTGAATAGCGCCGTTTGTCATTTCTAGGGTATAATCATCACGGGCATGAAGGTATATTTCGGTTGAGGAACGACGAAGTGTTCTGAGGCTAGACGACAGACAAGAGACCGCGAGGATTATATTTAGTCGGAGCACGTGGTCGCCCGGGCAGACTGCCGTGGAAACTCGGTGTACGGAACCTGTTGCCCCTCTATTCGCCGCCTGCACAATCGGCGCTGCTGCCAACCTGGGACAGCTTACTACAAGTTCCGAGCAAAAGGGATGTTAGGAAATAGAGGGGGAGGGGGAGAGGGAGGAGAGAGAGGGAGAGAGAACCTAGGTCGACCAACAAAAGATGCTGGCTGCTGCTAGCTGGCTGCCCGCCTGACTGACTGACTGACTGACTGGCCATGTTCCAATTTAAACTGGATCGCGTGAAAATGATAACTGGTTACTTTTGCATGTCTGCTGCACCCCGGTTTCTCCCACGTCTGCATCGTCGAGAAAAGGATCAACGTTCCATCGACGACTTCTCGTCGCCACTGGGTGGGGGTTGAATGTAGAAAGATCAAAAATTGGAGAGCCACGGTGTAGAATTTTTAAAGAAAAGAAAATTTCGTTTATGGAAGTTTTTAAATGTTGGAAGTGGAGGTATGGAGAAGCGGAAGAATAGAAAGGTCAGAACGTGGAATGCCGAAGTTTAGAGCCGTCAGGATTCCTCGCAATTATGTAGAATCGTGTACAGATTTTCTATATATATTTTGTCATCCTGTGTTTCGAATTTCTGTATTTAAAATTTTTTTATACTTGGACTTTCCACGTTTAAAAATGTTATGAATCAGATTTTTGCATCGATGAAAGTTCGATATTCTGATCCTTCTGTCGATCGATATTTCTACTTTTTTATCCCCACCCTCGCTAATACAGGATGGTATTTAGGATATTGTACCAATGGTTTTTCCGGAATATACTCAAGTCTGATTTTCGTTATGCTCTGTATATAGTCAGCAATCACTGCACGATGTAAATTTCCAATACATTAGAGAAGACGAAATTCGTCAGTTGATGTGGATCAATCGATATGAATTCGTAACGATTTTGCTTTGAGACTAAGCGTGCCTAAAGCATTAAAAAATTTGTTAATCCTTGAAAAGTGACATCATTCAATTAGGAATTTACGAAACAAACACAATAAATCATCACAATCGTACTTGACAACGCGCTTCACAAGCGAGAGTAGATTCCATTCTTAAACAAAATATGAATATAATAATCGACGAGAATTCGTCCGGTTTCCAACCCCGAATGAAAAATATTCTGTAAATTCCTGGGTGTAAAAGAAAATTCGAGCGTAATACCGCTAATGCGAGCATAAAGAAAAGAAAAAGTTTATCCAACGGTAAAAAAAAAGGCCACGATTTCAACGATCGGCGTCGTTGAATTAACCGCCATTCGTTCGTCGAATCCAATGTGAGAAACGGAGAGTCGAGTATCGAACGAATCCTTTCTCTGCTCGACGAGAAATGACCGGGGCGAATGGCTGTTCGGTATATTTCGCGGCCATCGCGGTTGCTTTCGACTTTCTGGTTCAAGGCCATCCGAGCAACGTACTCGTTTGGTGCGTAGATTGCGCAATCCGCATCACGCAACGATCCGGTTCAAAGTGTACGTAATCGGACCGCAAAAAGCGTAATTATTATTACGCAGCGTAGCGGTTGTCTGGTGGAAAAAAAACGAAGGCCTCATCTTTTTTCCACTGTACCCACATTTCGCACGTTTTCACCGTTCTCACAGCCCCGCACAAATCGGTTTTTATTTTTAAATCCTCCGGCCGATTTCGCGCAAACTTTCCACGCGCAGCTCGGAACAATAAATTAACGATTCTCGCCTGCGTTTATTATGCGATACGATTACGATACGGCCGGGGATGCAGAATTTTGAATCGGTGCCTGAAAAAATAATCTTCGGTACACGGCGGTCGCTTCCTTGGCGTAACTTCAATTTTGCAATTTCGCGGTGCAAATCTATACACGACGCGACGTTTAGCCGCGTAGGATATTTGAGGATATTTTTCAAGCTCCACGATGACAAATGGAAATTACACAATTCCCTCTCGAGCACGACTCAACTTCTTCTGGTGCATCGACAAAATATGACATGCACGAAAGTCACTTGCGATGGAACGAAACGCTTCTTTATACAAATACATGTAAAGCTACAAGGAAATATCGGTTTCCTAGTCAGACAGTCCTTGAGACGCGAGATTAGAGACCTTGTGCCAGTAGTAAAACTGTAACGGAAAAGGTGTCAAAAGAATTCTGTTAACCTGAGGCAAAATCTAGAGCAAAAGTCCACCTTATATACACGCGCCGTTTCATCTCACGTTAAAGGTACGTCGTGAGGTTTTCTGGTTCTTTCGCTGAAACCAGATGATCGTAAATTTGCCGTTTTCCTCGCCTCTTTAAACACCCAAAACTCAACGCCTCGGCTTGATTACGCGATAGTCTATTCCTGAATTATTAGTCCCACTGACTGTCGACACATGTACGTCATATACGCATGTGTATATATACGTATATCTGTGCAGTGTGCGAATGAATTCGAATATTCCGTATCAACTTTACACCTATTACTCGCTATCAAATTTCCCTGGTACCGCCGACAATATTAATGAGTGCTTTTACGCTTGATACGAATGAATTGTCATTTCGAAAGAGCACGAGAAACGAGAGAAATAACATACAACGTATATACTACTAAGTATATGCTTAATGACATACCTATCCGTACAGAGTTGGTACACCGATATTTCAGACGGACCGGAGACGAAGAAGAGTAAACGAGTAACTTTGGAAATAGGCTGCTTTACGCGTAACCGTCATGTTCTTCTGTCCTAGTTTCGTTTTTAATTACCTTCTCATTTTTCGTATCTCCAAGTGTTTTTCCGTCGTACGATCGACGCAATCGCGTCCGGCCCGAACCTGATTTTCCACGGGCCGAAAGCACCTGGTCCACCTATCAAAACCTGTTCGCCGTGCCATCGAAGACTTTCACTGGTATCCGAGCAACGATGGCGATGAGATCACAAGGTCGGACCGACATGCTTCGGAGCCGATTAATTATATTATTTTCGTACAACGCGTGCTAGCGCTGCTGTTTCCAAATTTCGATCCTCTCCGCGGATTCCAATAGCGTAACGAATATCTTCCGACTCGACGTTGTTGCCTAATTAAGACGAATAATTAACCTGGATAAATGCGGGTCGAGGAATCGTCGATAGACCCACAAATAAATAAATAAATAAATATAAATATATATATATATATATATAGAGAGAGAGAGAGAGAGAGAGGAAGAGAGAGATATTTTTAAGGGATGAAGAGAAAACATATTTGCCGTTCACTCGCGGTTTTGCAGAGACGAAAGAAAGAGGAGAGTCGCAGAGCGAGAGTGAAGAGGTTGAAAATTTGAAAGTAAAAGTGGAACGAATGCCTAACCGAGACGGGGGAAAACTTTCCCGCGCGTCGTGCAGAAGCACCATCTTTTCTTCGGAATTGTTTTTTTTTTTTTTTTTTTCTTTATTTTCCCTTTTCTTCTTGCCCTTTTATTTCCCCCAAACATTCGTTTAATTTCGTACCATTTTCCATGCATACCTTTTTTTTCTCCTACCATGGATAATATTATTACAGGTATATTATAAGGCATTAAAACGCGACAGCTCTTCGCCTTTCCCAAGTTCCCGGGGGGGGAGGGGATAAAATGAAGTACTCAAAAAAGAAGGGATGAAGAAAAATTAACAAAATAACGACGAAATGCTCGACGCGAATACAATAGCGCGAATTAAGAAATTTTTGCGCAACCGGTTAGCTTGAAATCTTCTCTCCCGTATTGTTGTAGCTTATAGATGATATATATCTCGGTGACACCTGTTACCGCACAACTCACAGGTTGAATTATCCATGAAGCATATTTCTTTACGCGAAATTCCCCCGGTATTTTCACACTGTTTCTCTTCAAATTGAAAAAGAAGAAAAAAAACATTTTCATCGTTATTATTATTATTATTATTATTATTATTATTATTATTATTATTATTATTATTATTATTACCCTTTATAATAATTTTTCTCGCTATTTTCCTCAAGCTACCGAGCTCTTTTCGCGCCTTTCATAAATTATAATAGGAATCTTGACGGTACAATTATGGAGAGAAAATTTTTGTAGGGTGAAAAAAGAAAGATGTAAAGAATGCCGAGACACATCTCGCACACACAGGCTGATTATACGAGCGTATTGCACGCGTGTTCATGAAAGAATAACAAACGTTTACTTTATACAGCAAAAGTCGTAACGCGGATAAATAAACGCCGCGAGCTTGATCACTAATTTGTTGGAGTTTCTAAATCTCAAAAGCGGTGAGTAGATCGGTAATTTTTCCCATGGAATCCGCAATACCGTCTCTGTCTATTATTTAATGAATTTACAGTTGCGGAGTTGATCAAATAAACAAACGTCTTATATCGCTAATAAATCAAACGATCGATTCCTATACGTCTCTAAGAATAAAAATACCACGGGTACCTATTTTCTTTTCTCGATACGTAACTGGATCATTGCACCACGGTATCTTAGATTCGTGAAAAGTTTGGTAGCTAATATAATGATTTCGAAACTCGAGGTTTGAAATTCCTTCGGATATACGATCAAGTTTACACATCAGACATGCGCGATACATTTGCTCTGCGTTTTTATTCTTTTACCCAATCGGTGTATCACAGAGTTGGAATGATTAATTTCAGTCCACTGATTTCCGACTAATACTAACCAACAAAAAATTTCCAAATTTTTCGGCAAATGCTGTTATCGAGAATTTCTTCAAGAAAAAAACGCAACAACGTATAATTTCGCGTGATCTGAGAAGGATGATCGTTTGGGCAAAACAAATATTTGTATTATCGTGCGGGTGGTTAAACGGATACTCTGTTGCTCGAAGTAAATTTAAGACGATCTCGCCAATTCTTTTGTTGTTTCAAATACACCGATAAACCTTGATAGTTGATCCCGTCGAATCCTTGCCTCGATAAAAAGAAAAAAATGACTATCGGCGAAAACACGTCATTTTCACCACCGTTAAAAATACTATATATTTTTTATCGAACCAACCAATACCTTTTTCTCTTTGCAAAAACTTAACGAGCAGCGTGATGGGCGAGATGAAACAAGAAACGTCGGCAGAAAGAAAATGATCTCTTGAAAGTCGCCCGCGGTAGTCAAGGGGGTTAACGCATCGGCAGCCACGACACATCTACGTACGAACTCTCGCGTAGACTCAATTACGTGCAAGCACGAAACAGACGCCCTCGCGATCGTCAAAGCGAGCCGCAAGCGCGGATGCAGCGATGATCACCCGCCGTCCGCACGCTCCCTGAGCAAATTGCAATTTACCCCGCATACGAGCATGCAAATAATGTATGTATACGGGACAGGTTGCGAATAAATCCGTCTCGGTGACGTGGACGGACAGAAAGTACGGTCGCTGTCGTTGGTGCGAATTCCTGCAACCCCGGTTAGAATTCGGATGAACCAAGGAGACGAGGTGATGATCGTGCGGATGTAACAACGGTGGAGAGAGAGAGAGGGAGAGAGGGAGGGATGTATAGTATCAAGATTAGAATGGTTTTCATTTCGGACTTCTGCG